>NW_022196914.1:15041049-15076663 GCF_008632895.1 Mastomys coucha
CGAGGACAGCCTGGTCTACAGAGTGAGTTCCAGGATAGACAGAGCTATAAAGAGAAACCCTGTCTCAAAAACACCAAAAGTATCTTCCTTTTGTCTTTTACATATTTATACATTATGGCTCTGAAATGCAATATTCTATGATTCTAGAATATCATACTTCATTAAAATTTTCTGAATTATTTTTCTGGTAAACTAAAACTGTATGAATACCTACTTGATTTCATGTCTTGGGCAGGAAAATTATTAGAACAAAATATCTTATTTCTTAAATTTAGGTAATTATGGGAAAATATGAGAAAGAAAAATTAAAGACAAGTGGGCAGTTTACCAATGTCAAATCTAGAAGAATTGCAATAGGAAATTGTAGTATTCTATGGGATAGAGGGAAAAAACAACCAAAAATTTATAACAAAGTGAAGCAACTTTTCTTGAGGCCAAACTGGTCACTAATAATCTCTAAAATCACAAAACAAACAATAATGGATGGGGTAAACAAAAGCTTTCTTTCATTGAATTGCAAATAATAATGTGAAGCTATAGAAAATCAATGTCACCATCATTCATCCTGATTAATTATGTTGCCTGTGTCACTGATTGATGCAGAGTTTAGGATGAAGATTTTTGATGAGACATAATGATATTTGTACAAACTCAAGACATTTTCCACAAGAAAGCCATCAATTACATAAATTATAAATAAATGCATATTAACTTGATGGAGAAAACTGGCAGGGAGAGAGTAAGCAAGTAATCAGCATTCACTTTCTCAGACACAAGCAACTTGACACCATGTGATGCAGCTAAACACTGTGTAGAGGAAAATGTTGAAAATATTGACATTTAAAAAGTATGCTTTCGTGAAGGGAGAAAGGCATAAAATGCTCTTTTAGAAGTATCAGAGGGCTCAGCAGTTAAGAGCACCGACTGCCCTTCCGAAGGTCCTGAGTTCAAATCCCAGCAACCACATGGTGGCTCACAACCATCTGGAATGAGATCTGACACCCTCTTCAGGAGTGTCTGAAGACAGCTACAGTGTACTTACATATAATAAATAAATAAATATTTAAAACAAAAAGAAATATTCCAAAATGAAAACAAAGGAGGTCAGACCATGATGGTCAAATATCTACTTATTTAGAGAGCCCTTTAAAAATAAGTTAACTAGTTTTGTGGAGTGTGTGTGTGTGTCTGTGTGTTTACAACTTCATGATTTTTTTTTAAAAATTTTGACTCATTTCTAAGGGTGTTGGCTAAGTTTCTTATGCTATAATCTTATGTTTAATACTCAAGTCATTCATTTTTTTCTTCCTTGTTCATAATTGTGTAAAGTAATACACTTCTCTTCCCTGTTGTCCTGTTTTCTCTCTGTACAGTGTGTTTACATTCCTTTAGTGAATCCGTTACAAGCCATTTGGAATTTTCAGCTAACTGTTGTTTGGATTTTTCATTTTTTATTGGGTATTTTATTTTATTTATTTATTTTTTATTAGATATTTTCTTTATTTACATGTAAATTTCTCCTTTCCCAGTTTCCCCTCCAAAAAACAAATGAACAAACAAACAAAAACAACAAGAACAAACCCCTGTTGCCTCCCCCCTCCCCATGCCTGCCACTCTACCCTCTCCCACTTATTGGCCCTGGCATTTCCCTACACTGGGGCACAGAACCTTCACAGGGCCAAGGTCCTCTCCTCCTATTGATGATTGGATTTGCAGTCCTCTACTAAACACATGCTGCCAGAACAATCAGACCCACCATGTGCAGTCCTTGGTTGGTGGTTGAGACCCTAGGAGCTCTGAGGGTACTAGTTAGTTCATATTGTTGTTCATCCTAAGGGGCTGCAAAGCCCTCAGCTCCATAGGTCCTTTCTCTAACTCCTCCACAGGGGTCTCTGTACTCAGTTCAATGGATGGCTGCAAGCCTCCACATCTGCATTAGTCAGGTACTGTCAGAGCCTCCCACGAGATAGCTATATTTAGGCTGGCTTGTCCTTCCTTCAGTCTCTGCTCCATAGTTAATCTCTGCAGCTCCTTCCGTAGGTATTTGGTTCCCCCTTTTAAGAAGGAATGAAATATCCATCTTTTGGTCTTCCTTCTTCTTGAGTTTCTAGTGGTTTGTGGGTTGTTCTTCCTGTATTCCAAACTTCTGGGCTAATAACCCCTTATCAGAGAGTGCATACCATGTGTGTTCTTTTGTGATTGGGTTACCTCACTCAGGATGATATTCTCCAGATCCATCCATTTCCCTAAGAATTTCATAAATTCATTGTTTTTAATACCTGAGTAATACTCCATTGTGTAGATGTACCACAATTTCTGTATCCACTTCTCTGTTGAGGGACATCTGGGTTGTTTCCAGTTTCTGGCTATTATAAATAAATCTGCTATGAACATTTGGAATTTTCTGCTAATCGTTGTTTGGATTTTTCATTTTTTATTGGGTATTTTATTTTATTTTTTACATTTCAAATGTTATCCCCCTTCACAGTTTCCCCTCCACAAGCCCTCTATCTCACTTCCCCTCCTCCTCCCTCTATGAGGGTGCTCCACTACCGTCCCACCCACTCCTGCCTCAGAGACCTAGTATTCGGTGCCTTATTTACATGATATAGAAGTTAATTTTCTATTGTTTTAAAATTTTCAGGTTGTCTTTTCTTCTCATGTTTATGTGTCATGTACAAATGCGTGTGCTTACAATGGGGAAACATTAGCAGATGTGACCATGACCTCAGTTAAAGTCCTGTCACTCCCTAACGTGATCTCTATTTTGTATTGTAAGTGCTTTAACCAATCAGCCACCTCAAAATTCTAGCTGCATAATGTGGACTGCATTGTGGACTTCAAGTTTTTAACCATTGATCCAATTTAGAAAGACATAAGACTTCATAAACTAATTATGAAATTTCTATATAATAGTCAACTACTATATCTAAACTACAAATAAATGTTTATATTTGACAACAAAAGTCAAAAGAACCCACTAGAAATACAATATTGTAAAATGTACTCAAAATCTCTTTCATTTTATACTTTCATGGTTCACAGATGGAAAATAAGTGCTAATCAATAGAATGGTAAAGAGTGCCAGCAAGTTCTGCTTTTGATTATGTTTTTTCATCTACTATACAGTGACTTTATAGTAAGTTTGCATTTAAACAGGTACCTGAAGGAAAGTTCCGACTGAGAAACTGGACTACTCAGGGCTCAGGGCTTTCAGAGGGAAAAAAAGATTAGGAGGAAATAGCATCAGTAGGAGAGGAGCCAATTCAGGAGTGAAATCTTGCTGTTCCTATTGGGATACTGGAAGTACATATAAGGATACATAGAACATCATGGATGAGACTACACTGAGCTCCAAAATTATGTTGTAAAAAAGTCACTTGTAGCATGGTTAGCCTGTACTTTATGGGTACTGTCTAAATATAAGTGAGTACTTACCATTCATGTCTTTCTGGGGCTGTATTATATCACTCAGGATGATATTTCAACCATTTGTTTGCAAATTTCATGATGTCCTTGATTTTAATAGTTGAATAATATTTAGTTGGGTAGTATATCACATTTTGTTTACCTATTCTTCTGTTGTTGTACATCTAGTTTGTTTCCAATTTTTGGCTATTTTAAATAAACTTGCTATGAACATCTTTGAGCAAGTATCCCTGTGGTATAGTGGGGCATCTTTTGGGTATATGTCCAAGAGTAGTATAGCTGGTTCTTGAGGTAGAACTATTTTCAATTTTCTGAGAAACTGTAAATTGATTTCCAATGTGGTTGCAACAGTTTGCACTACCACCAGCAAGAGAGGAGCTTCTACCACAGCTTCACCATCATTTTCTGTCAACTTGTGTTCTTTTATCTTAGCTTGCAGATGCACAGGGATAAAGATGAAGTAGAGATTGAGGGAACAGCCAATGCATGACTGGCTAAAGTTGAGACCCATCTCATGGGAGAGAGACAACCCCTGAAGTTATTAATGATACTCTGCTATGCTTGTAGACAGGAATCTTGCATAACTGTCCGCTGAGAAGCTTCATACACAAGCAGATAGAAACAGATGCAGAGACCCATAGACAACCATCTGGAGGAGTTCAAGGAGTTTGAGGAAAGATAGGGGGATAGAACTAAGCATGCCAGAGGAGTCAAGGATAACACAAAAAGATTTAACACAGTAAGCAAATCTTAGTCCATAGGGGCTTCAAGAGACTGGACCACCAACCAAAGCCAATGCACAGGCTAGACCAAGGTCCCCTACGCATTAGTAGCAAATGTACAGCTTTGTCTTTATGTGGGTCCCGCAACATTTGAAGAAGGGGTGGGGGGATGGGGCATGGCTGTCTCTGTTGCCTGCCATTGGATCCAGTTCCCCTACCTGGACTACTTGGCTGGCCTCAGTTGGAGAGAAGGTGCTTAGTCCTGCTCAGATGTCCCAGGGTGGAGTGATAACCTAGTGGGCTTGCCCTTCTTTGAGGAGAAACGAATGAGGGTAATGGAATGAGGGATTTGTAAGGGTGGAACTGGGAGGAGGGGAGGGAGAAGGGTGCAATTGGGATGTAATGTGAATAAAAAGATAAACTTTGAAAAAAACAACAAAAATGTCACTTGTGCTGAGGCCCCTTTTATAGAATGACACTGCTCCTGAAAGACCACATTTCAAGGACATTTTTTTTTTAATTTGGTGACCTCTATAATATTTGAGAATAATGGGGAAAGAATTTATCATATATGAGTTAATATGAGAGAAATATAATAATAACCTAGAAAATTTTTTAGCCAGAAAAAATATTAAAGGCCTTCTTTACTACACAACTTTCATGGAAGTAACTAAGGGTAAAAGACCTCAAGAAAGAAATACTAAGGCAATACCAGGATAATTTAACATGTCTGGACCTTATTGTATATACTAAAAAGAATTAAGCTTCATGGGCACGTGGGTGCTATAATCAGAAGTGTGCTTGCAGCCAATTAACCCATCAGAAATTATAGTTTACGACCAGGTGTTAAAATATAAATCTCATTAGTGGTAGGGGTGGTTCACGCCAGAAGCATCTGCTGGTACACCAAGGACTTAGATATATCCATGTTTTACGATGAAAGGCTTTTTTCAGAATCTAGTGTATATACTCTGTGGAGGACATCCTTTTATTTCTAACAGAGGCTTCGTTATTTTTGTTGTCACAAATACAAATGAGATCCCTATACGTTGTGACTGATTCTGTGTGGTTCTGAACTGTTTTGATCGCCAGCTAAAGGAAGAGATGTAAATAACTTCACAAAGCATGGAAAAATATTAACTACAAATATTCACTGTGCAACAGGTGATTGGTTCTGAATATGTAAACACATGCAGGTGCCTCTCAGGACCCAGACACAATTGAAATAAAATAAATTAATTTTCAAATTCAGAATTCCTGATACTATTAGCAGTTCATACTATTCAGAATGCCATCTACAGGACAGTACCCATGAAGTCCCACATTTTATTCCTAGTTTTCATAAGTGTACTCAAAGTACTAATATATCAACATCTAATATCTATCATTTTACATGCACTTTACTTTACTTTGAATATTCTCTAAAATATCTCTTTTTTTAATTGGATATTTTCTTTATTTACATTTCCCTTCATCCTGGAAACACTATCACATCCTCCCTCCCCCCTGCTTCTATGACATTGTTCCTCCATTTACCCACCCACTTCCACCTCCCACCCTTAATTCCCCTACACTTGGGCATCTATCGAGTCTTCATAGGACCAAGGGACTCTCCTTCTATTGGTGTATGAAAAGGCCATCTGCTACATATGTAGCTGGAGCCATGTGCACCTTTGTTGATGTATGCACATATGTATATATAAATATACATATATATATACATATACAAACATGTGTGTACATATGTATATGTATACACACATGTGTATATATAAAGTGATATGTGTACATATACACATATATATGGATATGTGTATTAACATTTATACATTCTCTTTGTTCTGTACAGACACCATCCATCTTCGAGTTCTTGAATCCTCTCCAGTTGGCACAGCTGTGGGAAGTGTAAAAGCCACCGATGCTGACACGGGGAAAAATGCTGAAGTAGATTACCGCATTATTGATGGAGATGGCACAGATATGTTTGACATTATAACTGAGAAGGACACACAGGAAGGCATCATCACTGTGAAAAAGGTGTTCAGATTCACTGAAAATGAGTGTCTCTGTTGAGAGAGTAACATTTCACTGTGTACTATTTGCTCTCACATTAACAAGGAAAGGAAACTCCATGGGTGTGTTCAGTTGGGTGTTGCATTATACATAAATGGGAAGGCTCTGCAATGAGAGAGCTCTTTCAACATTTTGAATATATGCTCTTATTTTTAACATGAAACCTGAGATTTGAAAAGAAAACAGGCAAGTTAATATATGTGTAATTATATTTCTTAGCCGTGTTATTAAAAGCTCACTGTAAAAAACAATGTTTTCTTAAAGAGCAGTTAATAACTAATAATGGCAATATATTAACACAGTCAGGGGCATAAAAATAGCTTGCTATCCAGATGTATGAGCCAATAATTAGAGTTGCTAATAAAAAGAGACAGAATGGATTGAAACATAATTTAATTGTTCACATTTTCCCTTCTGCTATATAAATTATTTTTTTCTGCTAACATATGCTCAGTGATAGAATTTAGAGGTAGCCAGGTTTTATTGCAGTTGGCTCCATCATTACAAGGAAAATAAGGCAAATTTCTATTTAAATCCAAATGAAATGTCATGAGAAGAATAACCACTGAGATATTGGTAACTTATAGAATCATCCTGGGATGCTATTGAAGGCAAAGGACACACAACCAATTATTACTCCAAATGTCTAGCAATGCTAAAAAGTCACTTTTTCTCATAACCAGGAAGTAGCAGTAACAATAACTAACTAGGAAGTAGCAGTAATTCACACAGAATCTTTGGCTTTCTTGCATAAAAGAATATGTAGAAAAATTGAGCAAGAAATGTTCTGTGCAATATTTATGCATCAAGGAATTATATTTAAAATATGTGATGTCTAAATTATCTCAATGAAAACCATTCCTTTTATAATACATCACGAAATTGTATTATAAATTTGATTTAACTATTTCTTCCCTCATTTTATAGTATTTTGTTTATCTTAAATGTACATTATAACTTCTGGAGTTTTATGAGAGTTTGAAATCCCATTAAGACTTTATAGTTCCATGAACCCATTACACTGATGGAAATACTTTGACTTTTTTTTTTATTTTTGGCTTTTTGAGACGGTTTCTCTATGTAGCACTGGCTGTCCTGGAACTCACTCTGTAGGCCAGACTGGCCTCAAACTCAAAAATCCATCTGCCTCTGCCTCCCACGTGCTTGTATTGAAGGCATTTGCTACCACTGCCCAGCAACATAGATTTTTTTTAAGTGTACCAAATTTTTAAAATTTAGGAATTGTTGCCTTAAAAGTTGAGGTGTAACCTGTATGTCATCAAATACATGTACACACAGAAGGTCAAAACGAATCAACCCATTTTTTGGATGAAATTACTGCCGTTATTAGATAAATTTAAAGTTCATCCAAATTTCTACCATAATCAAAATATTTTTCTATATTCAAAAGCATTGGACACCAACACTTATTATCAATATTACAGAAATCAAGTCTAATTTTTATTATGTTTTACTAATGAACAAGTTGCAGGATTTTAAAGTCCCGGTGTAACTTCGGAACAGCAGATATCCCATTGCCCCAAATCTAATTAATAATTTTTGCCTTTATACAGCCACTTGACTATGAGAATCGAAGACTATATACTCTGAAGGTAGAGGCAGAAAACACCCATGTGGATCCACGTTTTTATTATCTAGGGCCATTCAAAGATACTACAATTGTGAAAATCTCCATAGAAGATGTGGATGAGCCTCCTGTTTTCAGTAGATCCTCATATCTGTTTGAGGTTCATGAGGATATTGAAGTTGGCACAATCATTGGTACAGTAATGGCAAGAGACCCTGATTCTACGTCCAGTCCCATCAGGTATTTGTCAATATTTAAGATTAAAAGAAGCAGACTTGATTGGCATAGAAGGACCAAGAAATTCTCATTTGTTACAAGAGTTTCTCTGTAAATTCTACCTAATTATGGTTTTCACAGAGTTGAGGGAATGTTTTGATTGAATATCATAAACAACATCTATACCAGTATTACAGTTTTCTAGGTTTTGCTTTTTCCATTATGTTAATGGCTTATATCATATATTTGAATCATTAAAACTTTGACTATTTTGATCACTGATACAGATCAAAGATACATAGTTGAATAAATAGTATTGACAGCATACTCGATCTATAGCTTAAAGGAAAATTTTCTTCCAGTTTTGCTTCATTATTGTGTGTTTTTGATTTCTTTTTACAACTCTTTCAAAATGTCTGGATATTCCAGAAACTGCAGAATAATTTCTGTACTTTCTTTGCTTTTCCTCCTATGCAGTTTTAAAGGCATGTGATGTGGGATTGATGCATAAGAGTGAACAATTGTTCTGGCAGCATGTGCATAGTAGAGGATTGCAAACTAGATCATCAATGGGAGGAGAGGCCCTTGGCCCTGTGAAGGTTCTGTGCCCCAGTGTAGGGGAATGCCAGGGCCAATAAGTGGGAGAGGGTGGGGTGGCAGGCATGGGGAGGGGGAAGGCAACAGGGGTTTGTTCTTGTTGTTTTTGTTTGTTTGTTTGTTTGTTTTTTGGAGGGGAAACTGGGAAAGGAGAAATTTACATGTAAATAAAGAAAATATCTAAAAAAAAGAGTGAACAAGATTCAAATCTTTCATTTGCTTTTTCACTGGTTGATTAAAGAAATACAAATATCTGTGTTCATTGTTCAGCATGAAAACGAGCATCTCCTTTAATCTGTTAGTCTGTTGTGGGTTTGGGATTTCATTCTTCTACCTAATTCACAGAAATCTGAATTTGCATCCATCTGACCCAGACAAGTATGAGTTCAAATGTTTGTTTTGTAACTGCTTAGCGAACTCTTATGAATTGTTCAGCTTTAAAATGGGAAGAACCTTCAGTTTCATGTTTTGTGGGACTCTGAGTGTTCTCAAGTGAACAATTCTGTTTTCTCTGCCAGTCTTCAAGAGTAATTGTACCAGGCAAAACGTAATATATTTCTCTATGTAATTTATTCATATAGTTTATGCAAATATATTTTCTTATATTTATGCATTCCACCACAAGTTATGTACTGGCAGAAAACAAGATAAGTATACATGATGATCATACTGTGCTCCCATCTGCCAACTGAACTTTGCCATAACTGTTTTTTTTTTAAGATGCTTTATCTAAATTTCTATTTCATGGATTTTTCTCTTTAAATTTTCTTAAAATTACTGTTATAGATATTTAACTTTCCCCACTAAATGCTTATATTTTCTCACCAGAGATACAACTGGAGTAGGCAATGCGCTTGATTCCAGCTTTCAAAACAGATTTTAAAATGTGACGTGTTGGTTTTTGCCTTTTGGTTTTCAAAACATCTCATGTAACTCATATTGATCACAGCTGTACAGCATATCCAATGGGGATCTTAAAGTTCTGATCTTCCTGATTCTACCTTTCTAATTCTAAGTCTTCTGGTTCATGCATCCAGACCTAGGCTATGCAGTTCTGGAGTCAAGCCCAGGGCTTTATGTATGCAATACAAGAACCCTGTCTAAATATGATACATTCTAGAAACATATATATACAGTTTTTGAGGGTTAAAATTCAACCAAGAACCATTGTTATAGTTACAAGATGATTCTCAACAAAATCAAATCAGTTTGGGTCTCCATATAAACTCATCATTATTATATTTAAAATCTATCTGTGGGCATTTATCAATAAAGTAAAATGTTAAATGACAATGTTTATCTAAATACTTAGAGGAAAAGTATATTTACATCTGCCAGCTATTATGGTCTATATGACAACGATTTTGCTCCATGATGATTGTAGTATTTTTTGACTTTGTTCTAACTTAGTTATAAAAAATGCAAGCAAATAATCTTAGATGTTATGGTTTAGACAGAATCTACAGCTATGTATCTTATATAAATGGATATATATCTGCTAAACATGCATATTATATATTATGCTTTATATATCCAATGAATTAATCTTTAGGTAGAAACAGAAAATATTTGGAAAAAAATTGCCTTTATTGAATAGGTACAAAATTTTCATCATGTATCCCCATATGTTTACATTATTGTAGGAGTTGTAAGGCATCTGTCAGTGATATAATGGATAGAAATAGACAGTAGTTAGAAAAAGATATTTTGATTTCACTGAGAAAGTAAAGATTTTTCTTTATGTGTTACCATCCATTTAGGTTATATCAGGAGTTGTAAGACATCTAGAGGTAATGAACAGCTTACAGGATATTTTTATGGTTGTGTTATGTGGTTATGCTATCTTATATTTGGGCATCGGCATCTGAGAAATTTGGTGTCAACAGAGCCAGTCTATAGTTATCTCAGTGGCATATTGTATTTATTCAGAAACAATATAGTTATTAGTGTCATATTTGTTGAATGGTTTACATTATACATGGTATGAATTTTGTCAGTTATTGTGGATTGTTTGTGCCATAAATCAAAGAATTTTGTTTAAGTTTATCCTGGAAACAATTTGAAGAAACAAAGTAAAAATTGCCACATAATTTCCCAATAAACAGATAAAAATAAAATTATGCTATGAACATATTTAAATAGACAAATCTGGGATGATGAGATGGCTCAGCGAATAGGTACTCTTCCTGTCAGAATGATGACTATAATTCAAGTCTCAGGGTTCATATGATGGGACAAAACACACCTAGGTTGTTCTCTGATCTTCACATGTTCTGTGGCATGTATACACAAACACACACACACCACACATACACCACATACACACACACGCACACACAAACACACACACACGAGTATAAAAATCAATTTTAATCCAGATTTATGTCTACTTCCAAGTAATAATAATCTTCCACATTATTCAATTACTTTTTCCCTCCCATATACAGTCACCAAACTCAGACACTATTGTAGATGCCAAAAAGTGCTTGCTGACAGAAGCCTGATATAGTTATCTCCTTGAGAGTTTCTGCCTGAGCTTGATTAATACAGAGGAGGATGCTCACAGCCAACTATTGGACTGAGCACAGGGTCCCCAATGAAGGAGTTAGAGAAAGAACTGAAGGAGCTGAAGGGGTTTGCAACCCCATATAAAGAACAATATCAACCAAACAGAACCAGAGCTCCCAGGGACTAAACCACCAACCAAAGAGTACACAAGGAGGGACCCATGGCTCCAGCCACACATGTAGCAGAGGATGGTCTTGTTTGGCATCAATAAGAGGAGAGGCACTTGATCCTGTAAAGGGAATGCCAGGGCAGGGAAGTGGGGGTGGGTGGGTGAGTGGGAAAACATCCTCATAGAAGCAAGTGGAGGGGGAATGGGATAGGGGGCTTCAGGGGGTGAAACCCGGAAAGAGGATAACATTTGAAGTGTAAATAAAGAAATATCCAATAAAAATAAATAAGAAAAACATATACTCAAATATAAAAAAAGAGTAACAATAGCAAAAAAAACATAAATTGAATTGAAATTAGCCAATGAAGTTAGCACTACTCTTATTGTGCTTTATGTATTAACACATTTCAACTTCACATTATACTTCTTCACAAGTAATGCACCGTAGTTTTCCAACATATCACGTAATTCACTACATTATTTTATTTTGATAAGTATTTACAGATTGCCCTCATATTTGGACATATTTTTCACTCAGAGAAGTTTGCACATGAGAGTTAAGAAGTATTCAGTGAGTGTCAGCTTGAATCTCTTGCAGATTGGAGTAACACTGACAGTAGATTTGATAATTTCTTGCCTTATTTCCTGCTTCAAATTTGTAATGAAACAATTTAGAATACAATGTCAAAAGTGGAGATAATTAATACTGGATGGTTTAAATGATAAAGTTGCCAACTACTTCGACTACCATGGACAGTCACAGAAGACTAGGGACAGGAGGTGAAAATTTTTAGTTATTTTTTTATTTGCAAATTATTTCAGGTGTTGTGATATGATGACTTGCTTTATTTGATTATGGCATTCCTGTACTTTCATAAAGATATTTCTGTTTGCTTTGATTAAGCCACCATCAGGACTTATGCTAGCATTATGCTTTCAAATGAAAAGTAGCATGATACCTGATATAAGTTTCTAAAAATAGTTATTTTTCTTCATTTATGAAGATTTTACTCTTCACTGGTGTATTAGAATTTTTATACTGAACTGTTTCAATTATATAAAAACCTTAAGTCATTTATTTTACAATCATACATGTGATTAAAGAACCTGAAGCTAGATCGATATCACAAATCACCAGTTGACAATATTGTACTGATGAAAGCAGTGTTTCTTCCAAGGTTCTAATTAATAAGGAAACTGAGTTTCTAACATTAACCATTTATGTAGTATTTCATCATAAGAAGAGTTGGTTACTGAGTACAGTCGCTTGACAATATAACGACCTGTGACACTACTCTGTGTCCCAAAATACATCCAAATTGCTTGATCTTGTATGGCAACAGGCAATAGTTTAAGTAATGGACATTTGCAGAACTTCTATATCTATGCAAAATAAAATACCAGTTCATGTCTGGAGTAATAAATGTGCATCTGTTTCAGTTGATGAAACATGACATGAACTACATCAGTTCGATAGTTTCCTATAATTTTGAGTAGAGTGTATAACTTTGCATTTTACCATTTGTCTTTGCAAACTATCAATATTATTGCCATGTATTTTCTTTGCTACTTACTTTCAGATTTACATTGGACCGCCATACTGACCTTGACAGGATCTTTAACATTCATTCTGGAAATGGATCACTTTATACATCAAAGCCACTTGATCGTGAACTATCTCAATGGCACAATCTTACTGTTATAGCTGCCGAAATCAGTAAGGAATTATAGTTAATGAATATTTCAATTTTTTGAATAATTTTCTTCCTGCATTTTAATATATTTGTATGTATACTTTAAGTTGAAATAATTCTCTCTATACACATTAAATTTTAATGTGCTTTTTAAAATGACTTTTAAAAATGTCAATTTTTTCATCATTTCCTTTATTTTTAAACTGAGGTACATAGCTAACCATATTGCAGCTATAGTAAAATACTATCTGTTCTCTTTTGGGTATTTTGACATGCGTTGAGTATTGAATTGCCTAAATCTTTTTAAATCTCTAGTGTAGATTTGTTTTACTTTGTTTTTTTATAAAGTTAAGTGTTGTAACAACATCCAGGACATATAAATTTATTATATTTTTCTGATTTTTTTCAAGTTGCTTTTAATATAAATTAGGTTATTTCTTCCTCTTATATTGTGAATTTGAAAGTTTACTGTATTTGTAATATTTTCTTCTAATTGTTTAGCATCATATCACTAGTTCTACTGAAATTTATTCATGTTCTTAATAACAGCATTTACCAAATTCTTTCAATTTTGGTTATAGGATTTCTATACGTATCTTGTAACTCTAGTCTAATGGTCAGAGATTCCCTTAATTTATCCTTCTTACTTTGATAGTGAAGGAAAACTTGCTGGGTATGGCAAGCCTTATCGTGATTGTGATTGGCAGATGTTTTCTAACAGGACAAGAATACTTTACCTTGCAAGTCCTCTTGGCATTTAGCATTACTTCAGAGCTATCTTCAATTTGTCTACTGTATTTGCCTTTACATTTACTTAACATTGCTCTGTGTTGCAGACTGTAATATTCTTTCTTTGTTATGAACTTTTAACCATTTAACTATGTCACAGTGAAATACATTTATGATCATGTAAATTAGAAGATCTAAATTTAGACTCTAAATAATTCTTGAACACGGATAGCCGTGATTTTCCCCAGATTTGGGGAGTTTTCTGATTTTCTTTTACTAAAGAGGTTTTCTACGCCCTCAAATTATAGCCTTCTTCCTCGGGTACACCAGTAAGTGAAATGCTTAAGGGGACCTCTCACTTCTTACATTTTCTCTTTATGCTTTCTTGGTTGTTTGTTCTTTCTGCCTCACACAAGCAATTCAAAATATGTTGTTTTTTTTTTTTTAGCTCTGTTATGTTTTCTTCTGAATAATCTAATCTCTTCCTGAAGCTGTCCACTAATTTTTCTCTCTGACCTTTAGAGTGTCTCTGAGGCTGTCCTGTTTCCTTTCAGATGTGTTGCCTGCCTTAATTCATTTAATTACTTGTAGGGTTTATTCATTTTTCTTGTATTTGTATATTGAGAATGTTTGTATCTTGAGATTATCATCAGTTTATGGTGCTATGTGATGACCTTCTTAATAATTTCCTCTAATAATGAAGCTTGGGGTGGGGGGTATCAGTCTTGGGTTTGATCCACAACACTGTGGAGAAGCTAAGTCGAGGCAGAAGAAAAAGCAAGTGCAAAGATGATGAGATATGAAGAAGTTAGGCACTTCATTTCTCTGTCAAGCAAAATGCAGGGCTGAGTGTTTCTCACTGATGTTATAAAGGCCACGGCTTGTCTTCCAACATGGTTTTTCCTCATGCCACCTGATACAGCAGAGCTAAAATTAGAAAGTAGCAAGTTGCAAGCTCACATGACCACTTCAGGGCAGGATGGAGGCATAGATTGCTTTCAAAACCTTTAAACAAGAATTTATCTTGCTAATATATTTTTATTATCCTCATCTTATGGAACAGTTTGGTCTGTGCAGATGTTTGTAATTTTACAGTCATATTGCCAGAAACGGTAAACTGGGAATCAAATTGATTATTTGATTTCTAGATCTAACACTTAATTCTGTGCTTGCTTTAAAGAAAAAAATCAATAGTTCATCCAATTAGAAAATGGCAAGTTAAAGTCTGAGATGAATACATTTTTAAAATTGCAGCAGATTCCCAAAGAGAGGAATGTTTCACTGTTTAATAGACTGTTGAAAATCATTATGGACCCATATGTGACATCACATGTCCAATGCTCAGAGGGCCAGAAGGCTGTATCAGAGTGGTGCTGGGGAAGCCCTGCCTCAGACTACAAGGATATTATCAAACCCTAAATAATAAATAAAAGAAAAGGATCATTACAAAATTTGAGATGGTGGCACCAGAGCCTTAAATTAAACGTGCAGTCTGTTACACAATGAAGGAATGGAAAAAGCCACAGACCCACTCTTCTGCAAACCTTCTCCCAGTACCCAATCTGTTGCTGAATCAATTGTAAGGCAAAGCAGCTCTGTATAGTTTTAACAAGATGCTTCTACATTCAACTGAGCCATGCTGAGAAACTGCCTAAAAATTCCATACATGTAATATTGAGTCAAAACATCCATCAAGTCAGAGATATTGGAGGCAATTATTACAGACTCAAACCAGGTCTGAGTCACCCAGAGTCTCAGGATTGTGTGAAAAGTCTAGTCAGATAACTTTTTAAAAAGAGTCTAACTAAAATATGTATTGAGCTTCATCATCCTAGCTGGGATCTGAAATAGAGAGTCACACATGCGTTCTCCAAAGACCATGTTTTGTTTGGAGAGTTATAAATGGCAGTGTCAAGTGAGTCCATCAATTTTAAAACACATTATTTTTTCCTATGAGGAAAACTTCTACTTTTCTGTCTTCACCCAGATCTAATGAGATCCAATTTGGAGCTTCTGGAAATCTGATTGTTTGTGCCGCCTGCTCAACTCAAGATCCTTCTTCAAGCTCAGTGAGCTTGGAATTGCATTTTCTATTTCAGATGCTTTGAGAAATTTAACTTCTAAAGCTAGTCGAAGTAATTATGATTCTGTAAAAAGCGAAGCCAATTACTTCTTAAGTGCTAAGCCTATTCTTGCCCTTAAGTGAAATCAGTCTGTAGAATAAGCTCTGGAAATGCCCACCTGCCACACACACGTAGCCAGGGTCCCATTATGCTGTTCTGGGCATTGAATACCATGAGGGTAGAAGGAAAAAACACATACGGGGGGATTGTTTCACTAGGCTTTAAACACTGGTTTGGGGAAATGTGTCCCACCCCAAGCCCTGAACAGGACAGCAGTGTGTGTAAATGAACCTTTTACAGAAGTGTTTCCAGGTCCCGCCTCTAACAGCTTAATTCTACATGGCACAGCAAACCTCACATCATGTGACAAACACAGTCTGACTAGGGTAATTATTCAGTGCATTATTCCATAACATAATTCTTTTCCTTCTTTAAAAAAAAAAAATTCTAAAATGCAAGGTAGAAAATGCAAAACTCTAAATTTAAGGTCACATCTAGTGACTTCATAATAAACTTGGGATTTTTATAACACACAGGAAACCAGAGAGTTCCTATAATTATATCTGAAATCTGACTATTATTCAATATGATAATGCATATATATTATGTATATTGAGAAAAAATCATTCAACTCAGTGCAGAAAACTTTTTTTGAAAGCCACAAGAATCAAGAGAATGATTCAAGCTTGTCTCTTTTTTGGATGACTGAAAAGGCATAGGCAAGCATAAGAATGGCCTTACTTGAGGACATACATCCTGCAAGCCTTTATTGCTCATGCCTCCTTGTTATAGTACAGTTTCCCTGAAGGATTCTGAGGGAGATTCAGGTGGTAAATATAAGCCAGCTGCTCTTCAGTATGATTTTTCCCTGGAATGCTTTATATTTTTATTTATACAAAAGCTGTAGCATCTGCCAGCAGAAAAAGATTAGTGTAAGCACTGTTTTCTGAATAGATGACTCCAGGCCTTATGCTTTATAAAGCACATTCATCCCTGTGGATTTAACTTTTGATTCAAAGAACCTTGAGTTATTTAGAAAGAAGCCTAAGAGTCTTCCTATTGTGTTTGAGAAGGGTCTCAGAAAGCAATTTCTTACCTACGAAACTTTTTTTTTTTGTCTCTTTCAATGCCATTAGCATAATTAGAAAGTGGCACATCGAACATGAGATAATAAAAATTAGTATTTTGCATGTGTCTCACTCTATCAATAGGTAAAACAACATGTTGTAGAAGCATACCCTTTCACTCTTCTCCATAGATGGAGATGAGGGTCCACTCCTATATGCATATACCTCTAAGTATTAGAAAACAATCTAATAGTGAGGGAACTGAAGAACAGCATTTTTTTTCTGTTTTTGTTTGTTCATTTGTCTTATTTTTTTTCTACTTCTTGTCCACATATTCATCAGATCCATGTGAACGGAGGGAAACTGTTAACATTGTTTGTAACATTTTTTATTGTGATGAAAATTAACCTAAATTCCTATGTAATAGAAAGAAATGAACAAGATAGGTTTTGATTCTGAAGGAGATTTCAGTGGTAATGATTTAAACTATTCTGAGGTCCAGTCTCAAAATTGATGCTTTGTTAAAAGATTTTTATCAAATCAAACTCCTCTGAGACCAGACTGATATGTATTTCATAAACTGAGTCAGAGGAAAGGTGGGGTATATTGACCAAAGTCAAAATACATGAATGGTAAACTTGAGAGTCAACAAAAGCCAGCCTGACTCTGGAGCCAAACCCCTCAACTATACAGTACCCTACTCTGCATTGTGTGTATTAAGATTTTGAAAAGTCATAAAGTAAATTCTTTGGGTTAAATATCTAAGAGTTGGGAAGATTCAGGTAAGACTGAAAAGGAGGTTGAGTCTCAATAGTTTTTCGTGACAAGAAAGGAAGGTAATTATATTTCACATTATTCATAATGGTGTGGCCTTTTCTTTATGTTTTAGCCTTATAAATCCACCTGATTAAAAACCAGCTTTTACCTGTATAGGATTATAAATTTAATAAAAACATAGTATATCAAAAGGGTAGTAAAGTCTTTCAAATTTTAATATATACTGCATTTGCATTGAATAACATTTTTTACCTTTATATTTGTAAAAGATAAATATTAGTACTAATTAGTACCCTCAGAGTTCCCAGGGACTAAAACTCCAACCAAAGAGTACACATGGGGGACTCATAGCTCCAGCAGCATATGTATAGCAGAAGATGGCCAAGTTGGTCATCAATGGGAGGAGAGGACCTTGGCCCTGTGAAAGTTCTATGCCCCAGTGTAGGGGAATGCCAGGGCCAGTAAGCAGGAGGGGGTAGGATGGTGAGTAGAGGGAAGGGGGAGGGAACAGGGGATTGTTTTAGACTTGTCTATTTTATTTTATTTTATTTTATTTTATTTTATTTTATTTTATTTTTTAGAGGGGAACCTGGGAAAGGAGATAATGTAAATAGAGAAAACATCTAATAAAAAAAGAAAAAGTCATAAGACAAATATCATTAGTTGTATTTGTAATTATTTTGCCCAGATATTTAAGAATAGTGCTAAACCTTTATTTGCTTTATTTTTCATTTGTCTCATCTTGCCTTTAAATTTTTTACCTTATTATGCTTAAGGACTTGAATTTTACACATTAATATGCTAAATATTGTCTTATGTATATATATATATATATATTATATTTTATTTTTATCAGCTTCCCAAGACACTTCTAATTATCTTTATTATGATCTTTCAAAATCCTTGATTTTTGAAATACACATTTTTATTATTTTCTGTAGTAGCCCTGGTGTGGAATATCACATCAGAATGCTCCTTTCTTTTAGGACATTCTAATCAATCCTGTTCATCCTTCTTCATCCTCCCTTCTCCAAAGCTTCTGAAAACCACCATGGTTCACTCAGTTTCTATGACTTCACTGCTTTCACTCAACGTGTTCCTTCAATCACATGGCACCTGATTCTATACTTGCCTGACTTATAATGATTTCCCCATCCATGCACATTGTCTTCAGATGACTAATTTCATTCTATTTATAATTAATATCATTCTGTTGTGTTTGTACACCTTGTTTTCTCTTTCTAATCCTAATTTAATGGACACTACATTTTGACACTTGTGAATAGCAGAACTGCCTAGAAAATGCAAGGTACAGATTATGCCATTATGAAAAATATGAGGATGGAACTAAGGCTAAGATAAATAGACATGTTTTAAAATTTCATTCATCCATCAAAATCATAAATAAAATTCATATTTCCTTATGACAAATTTAATGGTCTTACTTTCACCACTTTTTTTGATACAGGGTTTCTCTGTATAGCCCTGGCTGTCCTGGAACTAAACTTTGTAGATCAGGCTGTCCTCGAACTCAGAAATCCACCTGCCTCTTGCTCCCAAGTACTGGGATTAAAGACATGCGCCATCACCACCTGGCTAATTTGACTACTTTTTAAAACGATACAAATGTAATGGATACTCTGTTTTTTTGGAGTCATTTTTTATAGAATGGATTGATGTGTAAACTCACTCTTGGCACCAGTGTGATGGCTCAGTAGAAAAAGAAATTTAGTGCCAAGCCTGATGACCATAGTTCAATCTCTGGGTTCCACATGGTGGAAATAAAGAATTGGCTACCACAGGTTATCTTCTGTGTACCACACACCTTGTGGCATGCTTGCATGCACATATATAGACACACATGCACACAAAAATAATGAATAAAAATGAAATAAAACACATAAAAATAAAGTCAAGTTTAAGAGTGACTAATGAATATGTTAAAATATTTACATGATGGTATTTCACTCTAATTTTTCTAATCAGTTCATTAAAATAATTGTTATGTAGTCCCATTTCTAAAAGGAGATTTTAAAGTAGCTATTAGAATTTATTTTTATTATAGAATTAAACAAAGTGGTAGGTTCCAGGTTTTGGTTACCTTGGCCAAGTATCTAATCTATTTCAAAGCGCTTCTTCTTCTCTTCCTCCTCCTCCTCTTCCACCCTCCTCCTCTTCCCTCCTCCTCCTCCTTCTTCTAAAGGTTGTTAAACACAAAAAATGAAGTACCATTGCCATATATAGTAAGGATTTAATAATAATTATGTAATCTCATCTCATAATTGGGTAGTAGAGACACACATATAATTTGAACTCAATTACACTTTATTATACTTTGAAAGAAAAAATTTAAAATAATAATAGTACTCTTATACTTAATAACAATGGAATTCGTGACAGTTTATTAGTCTGGGTAGTAATTTTCTTCATTGCATTTGTTCATTATGTAAAGGAATAGACGTGATGCTGATTTGTAGGTGAGCACTTTCTGTCCGTGACATGCCTATCTAAATTGAATCCAGCACACAAACATATTTTTCTAAACATTTTTACTTCCTCTTTCTAGATAATCCTAAAGAGACAACTCGTGTGTCTGTTTTTGTGAGGATTTTGGATGTTAATGACAACGCTCCACAATTTGCTGTGTTTTATGACACATTTGTATGTGAAAATGCCAGACCAGGACAGGTGAGCAACTATACAACTCCAATTCAGGATGGTGTGCAAATGTGGTGTTGTCAAAATCTTGGAAAGGATGAATGAAACAGTTAGAAATATTTACATATATTCTCATTAGAAGTTTAGAAAGTGGTTGATGTTTATAAAGTTGAAAGCATTTTAATAGTCAAGTTACCTAATTCCTTTGACAAGTTGTAATGCAATAAAATAATGAGCTCTTACTCTCTAATTAGTAAAATGATGATGATGATGATGATGATATTGTCTTTTCCACAAAAAGTTGACGTATGGGTAATAGCTCTAAATTTTAAAACTCTGAGAATTAAGAGCAAACAGTGGAATCTGCTCTGTGCCATTGGCTCAATATTAATAACTGTTTAGGAAAATGGAAGTTGGTGTTAGTACAGTTTTAATGTCCGAACCTGGACTTTGATAGCTCCAGCCAACTAGTCTCTGCCAGTTGTTTTGAACTGTACAAGTAAAAATGAAAGGCAGAGAAAGATTTGCTCCGTGTGGCCAAGTTGAAATGAAGAATCAATAAAAAGGGCCAGCAATGCCCAACTGGTCCACCTTTGGAGCCCTAACATGAGATTTTGGTTAAACAAAATTCAGGGAAGATGCATAACCAAACAGTCTGGTCAAGAGTGTCCCTGCCTGCCATTGGCATGACCTTGTCTCAGTTCCAGTTTCTTATCTAAGGTGGTTTGTGAGATTGTCCAAACTGTGTAAACTATTTTGTAGTGACAAGTTTCTCCTGTGACTAGCACAGGAGAAGAAGGCGTTTTCTTCTCCAACATGAGATGCCTGGGAAATTTCCAAATTAGTCTATTGTTTCAGTAGTCTAATAGCCAAAGGTTGGAGTATGAAAATCTTCTTTGCTGAAGGCTGGTGACAGTGAGACTCAGGGAAAGACAGAGACAAGTACACTGGATCACTGAAACACTCAATCAGTATTGAGTTGTACGTGAACATGTTTTAAGGCAATGAAGTCCCGTTCATTCACTGCTATGTATTGCCTCTTTTTCCTTAGTGTGACAACACATAAAGTACTTAATGACTTTATTTTAGTCCTTTGAAGCATTCTTCCTACATCAGCTTTGTTTGGAATTAAATCATTTCCTCAGTGGACTCATTTTGTTGTTTGAAAAGCTCTGGCATATATGGCTAAAAGAAATGCTCTTAACTGGCTTGAGTGCTATCTTCACAGAAGGAAGCTGCATATTATAAATAATAATTGGGAATCAAAAGCATTTTATTAGAGATAGGGAAGCCATTGAGAAACTGTGTCGTATTTTGACATCATTTAGTGCTTTTATAAACATCAATGTCATTGCTATATTTTTATGCAAATTACATTGTAGAATAACTCAAGTTGTTCTTGTGAATATTGTAATGGGAATTCAATAGCTTGTCTATTGTTTGAAGGAGTAAAATTACTGCAATTAGATTTTTCTCTTTGAACTGTTATGGAAATGTTTACTTCTGAATATTTAAATAACTTAGGTGCTTCTAACTTTCTTCTTAATGAAGCAGTGTCTACCGTAAAAGTACCATTCCAAACGGTCCTTGGCCAAGCAGGCTCAGCATGATTTAAATTAAAATCTTTGCTGTAAATGATAAATTACCTACTTGGCTACTACTTCATGCACTGCTCACTCCATGATTATTCAATTCGATTTTTAAAGAGATGTCTTTTAGAACAGTTGAGTCATAAGCACTGATATACTGATGTATTCAAAATATTCAAACTAAGGAATGCTGCATATTTCCTTGTGCTTTCTCTTTCATTCACTGTAGCTAACCCACGATTTCAAGACTTTATGAATATTTGAAAATAGTAAAGAAAAATAATCAAAAATTTGTCTTAAAATGTATTTATTCAGTCTTAACAACCTTAATATTTTTCTTGTTGTTATCTTGTTTTTTGAGACAGGGTTTCTCTGTGTAGTCCTGGCTGTCCTGGCACTCACTCTATAGACCATGCTAGCATTGAACTCAGAAATCTGCCTGCCTCTGCCTCCCAAGTGCTGGGATTAAAGGTGTGCACCACCAGTGCCCAGCAACAAACCTTAATATTAAGAATATGATTAATTCTTTTCTAGCTGCTACATCTGCACATATGTCCATATGGACAGTTTTTCTTCAGATTAGTTTGTTTTAGTGTGATTGCATAAAAATTGTTTTGTTTAAATAAAGTCTTTATATATGAATACTGAAATAAATTGTGATCTTTTATGGCATGTGTCAGTATTCCAAAATATTGAAAGACTGAGACTGTGATATCATGAGTTCAAAGTTTTCCCACTTACATAGTACACTGAAGGACAGCCTGGGCTACAAATTATTTCTCAAAAAGCAAAATTATCATGGAAGTAAGAAGTCTATGGATTCAGAATTCGAAGTCACATGACATTTAAATAAGCAAAGACAAAGTGGTTATTCTTTCAGGTTCCCTAAGCCTTGAGCATTTGGACTTCTGAGCATGCTTGAATTATTTATTGATTACCTTAATCCAGACAGTAGCACTATAATTTACTTGGTCCTTAAGTAACATTTAGATCTGCAGAATGGGGTATAATCCCATATAATCATTTGGTGTGTAGACAAATAGGTAAGTCAGAAGTAAAACTGTGCCACTCCATTTTCCTTTGCGTCCTTTGCTTTTGTTCTTGGGAGTTCCTTGACTTAAGGAAGAGGCATTTTACCCAGATAGGGTGAAACTTGTCAGGGATAGGAAGTTAACTGGCTTCTTGTTTGCCTATATTGGGCTACTTAACTCATAACCCATACTTCAGAAATGGCAGTCTTTAGGAACTGTCTCTTCCTGTATCGATTTCCCCCAGTCATGTCCTCTTCTTCAGATGATGATTATAATTTCATGTCAAAGGGCACAAAGTCGCCCTTTAGATCTCAGAGAGTCTTCTCAAAGGATCTCCCAGGGAGAGTGAGGCTTAGGTTTACTCCTCGATACCTAAAGATGTTATTAAATCAATTTATCAAATGACAGCACACATGAAGTCAAGTGATAGCCAAGGGTTTATCAGACCCAAAATATCCAATACCTATTTTCAAAAGAACAGTATTCAAGGCCATTTCCAAACACCTGGAATGGCGTATTTGACAAAAATAAAGCAAAATTTTCACCCAAAATACTAATTTTCTCACAGATAATGTTAAATATTTCAAATGCAGTAAATGCTTTGTTTTCTCTGTGCATCAAACAACCTACCAACATTTTACCCTTGCTTCATTACATTAGTGTCTAAGGGTTTTACTGCTGTGAACAGATACCATGACTAATGCAAGTCTTTTAAGGGACAGCATTTAATTGGGGCTAGCATACAGGTCCAGTACCATCAAGGTGGGAGCTGGGCAGCATCCAGGCAGACATGATACAGGAGGAGCTGAGAGTTCTACATCCTCATCTGAAGGCTGCTAGTAGAAGACTGACTTCCAGGCTGCTAGCCTAAGGGTCTTAAAGTCCATACCCACAGTGACACACTTACTTTAACAAGGCTACACCTACCCCAACAGTGCCACTCCCAGGACCAACCATATACAAAGCATCACAATTAGGAACACTGAAATAGCCTTGAAGTTGCAGTAGAATGTCAAAGTGCATGTCAACTTTGTTACTGTTAAAGGATTGACCTAGCCAGGCAGAGGTGGCACATGCCTTTAATTCCAGCACTTGGGAGGCAGAGGCAGGAGGATTTCTGAGTTCAATGCCAGCCTGGTCTACAGGGTGAGTTTCAGGACAGCCAGGGATATACAGAGAAATCCTGTCTTGAAAAACTATAATTAATTAATTAATTAATTAATGACCTGTATGTTTTCTATCACATACACATCCAAAACCATATTTTGTTAGTATATTTCCTTTTCTCGCATTAAAATGAGATAAAATAGTGAGTGCTTCAGGATCCAGAGGAAATCTTACTTTTAGTTGCATAATGAGCATAAGTTCTAGAATGACACACAGCTCTGTGTCATTTTATTTATTGTCCCTTTAATATGAGCATATTCCCCTTTCTATATCTCTGAATTTTAAAAAGTGCTTCAATTAACAACTTAATCATTAATGCATTGGTGCTACAATCTTTAATCAATATACATATTTCATTTGCAGGTGCCAAGTATATTTCATAATTTCCTACATACATATTTAAAGAAGTGGACATTGGTCCTTAAAAAATATATTAGTTTGGTCTAAACTGGAATTGTAATTTGGAATAACAGTTACAAATGTTATTTTGAGACCTTTTTCTTTAAAGGATCATTAGTTCTACTTTTACATTCTATTAAATATTTTTTAGCATCTCTCTGTATTAACATTAATCTTAGAGACTGAGAATTGCTACTGGTCAGTCTCCATTATTTAATTTATGTCATTTTTTTCTTCCAATACACTAATGGATCACTGTTTTAAAAGGAAAAAAAATCAAAACATTTTTAAAAGAAGGAGAGTTAGGGGAGAAGAAACAGATCAATTAAGAACTTTTAAGGAGCACCTTCCGAAAACCATTCTTTCTACATTTCTGTCTTGAATGCATTTATGTATCTGTACTATGTGATTCTATTATAATTTGTTTTTCTTTATTATTATCATAATAAATATTTAGTCAACCATGATTCAATACTGTTTTAAAATAATTTCAACATTCAAATGATTATACTTGTTCATTATTTCTAGAAAATACTATACTGCTTTGTGTGCTTTAATTAAATTTCTTGAATGGCTCTGAAATAAATAATTGGAAGGATAATAAGTAGACTATTTTTACTGCTATTGCTATAACATGTTTTGAAAGGAAAGTAATTTAATATAATGTGATAATAATTTGTTCAGTTTCGAATTATCTTATGTAATGTTTTAAGCTTGAAATTCCTTGTTAAATCAACAAAAACTCAGGAAAATATTTTAGCCAAATATGCATATAATGATAAACTAAAGCTTTAATTTTAATTAAGAATAAGTTTTAATGTTTGTACAAGCATCAATTAATGTAGCTTCTCATCTTATTTTAAATTTAATTTCTTAAAACATGACTCATATAAATGGAAAATAAGTAAGGTAACCCCAGAGTATGTACATTCCAGTTGTTGATCCATGGTCACATGTGTAATGCAAACATAATGAAGGTGACAAGCAATGTCCATAGCAAGATAGGGTACTATGTTTTCAACTTGAAACACAAAGAGTTTCTCTTTTGTTTAATGTATTTGTTCATTTTAAAATGTGTGTACTCATGCATGTCTATGTGTACATGCACGTGTTCTTAAATATAACCTATTCAGGCACTATAATGGTACTTGTACATATGTTTTCAAAGTGGAATATATGATCACTGTTCTATACACAGACATGAGATGACTGTAATGTTTTCTTTCCCGCAGCTGATACAGACTATAAGTGCAGTTGACAAAGATGACCCCTTAGGTGGACAGAAGTTTTTCTTCAGTTTGGCTGCTGTAAATCCGAACTTCACAGTACAAGATAATGAAGGTCATTTTTGTACTGTTTTCATATATAATATGAAATTATTATATGGAATAATTTCAACATAAAATATGGAATTATTGCAACATATCAATTTATTTACTTATGCTATGTATTAACTTAATGACATAGTCATTTTAAAAGGTCTCCGTATCCATATGTAGTAATGCATTGTGATAATATCTTGCTTGAGGTTATTTGTTCCCTTAAATTTTTAATAATAAAATAAACTTTAAAAACTATAGGAGTTCAAGGAAAGGTGGAATGTTGAAATGATTAGAAAAGCTACAAAGATTTAGTTAATACTGTAAACATGAAAGGACTTAGATGGCTGTAGGAAATAAAGATTATGTGCATATCTATTATACAAACTTTGAAGGGACATAATGGTATTACTATAGACTAAAAGATTATTGTTAGAAGGAGAAACAGCCACAGGATCCTGAAAAAGCATTTACATATTTCTTGTTGCAGAAGCAAGTGTGCTATTGTCTTTTGTAAAATAAAAAATTTCATATCTCTGAAATTATTTCTTTTTTCTCATAAAAGGCATAAAACATTTTAGATACACATTGCAAAAACAGCTATAACTCTTAAAATGTTGACAAATATGTGTCATGAGAACTATGAGGCTCTAGACTGTACACATCGCTCACTCACATGAGCGTGTGGGTTTGTGTGCCATTAAAACACGTGTATATTTAATACATTGCACGGCAAATAATGACCTCAGCTTCTGATGCTAGAAATATATTTGTCTTCCTGTGGTTGCAGATGTATTTCAAATAAATCTCATAAGCACATTGACAAATATACAATACTTCCTTCACAGTGTTTGAGATGAATAAGCAAAGGCAGTTAGCTATATTCCCTCAAGGATGTTTCCAAAGTGCCTTAAAATAGCTTAAAACCTTGTACCATTTTACATCATGCTATGTACCCACCACGAGATTTCATCTACTAGAATGTTCACATAACAAATAAGTGAGTCAAAGGGAAATTATCCTTTTGAGACACGTTTCACTAAATCTTAAGATTTGAAATGTCCATGTTTTCTGTCACCCTAGACACGTAAAGTAATTGGATTAGAAAAGTGTAACCTGGACTTGGCAGTTAATATACACAGTGCTGCACTGTTTCTGAATTTCAGATGAACAACATCCAGTATAATTTCAATTTGCTGAACCTGGCAACCTAAGCATAGATTTTGGATTAGAGCTGTCTGTACTGAATCCTTAGAACTAAACTGACAATACTTGTTTCTGAGTTTATTTAATTTCATTTCCTGTAAAGCTGAGAACTAGATAATAAAAGGAGAGATAACTTAGGATTGGTGCTGTCACGGCGCAGCCTTTCAAATGTCCTATAGAAACCACTTAAGACTCAACCTCAGTTAACTTTTAACAGAGATTATCATTTTGTTATATTAGAAAGAATACTTGATTCTGTACAATTTACTCAAAGGAATAAAGTTATACAAATATCAACCTAAAGAGCTCACTGAATAGCATTCCATTAAATTTGGTGAAATCTCTAGTCTAATTTTATATACCTTACTGTTTTATGTTATTGGGTCAAGATGTAAAATGTTGCGATTTTACAGAAATCAATTAAATGATACAGCTTTTGTGCTTATTTCCTCATGTTTGTACATAAGCTCATCTTATCTGTCTGAAATTAAATGATACCAATACTTTTTTAAAATTAATTCATGTACTATGCCAAATAATATTTATCACAATTTAAAAATATTGTTTCATAAAACTTTGGATCAGAGATATTTTAAAATAAAAATGACTGGCTCTTAAATATGACAAAAATATTACAAAATTAAGATTGAAAAGACTCTAGAAGTTAAAAAACACCTAGAAAATATACTAGAAATGCCCATATGTATGCAAATTTTCATCTGAGATATTAATGCTTGAGAGGTACATTTTTGTATTTACTCAGATGTTTCTAATACTTTAAAGATCTGCTTTCCCAAGATAGTTGACATCTTTCTAATAATGTAGAAAACACCTTTTATATATATATATTCAGCTACTGATACAGGATACAATTGTCATTTTCTTTTTCTGTCCTGTATGTTTGACTTAACTGACTTCTGTTTCCATATTGACCACATAGACAGCCTTTTGAGAATCAATAGCACATTCATCTGACAATAAAACAAGATAGAAAGTAACATACTCCGTGGTCTTTAAATGTTGGTTATTTGAGTCTAGAATAAACTACTTCTAGTTTTACCTATAATTCATATTGAAAAGAGGACAACTTATCAGAATAGGGAAACTTATCTTCACAAATAGAGTAATAATTAATTGTATGGTTGACTTTATTAAAATTGTATATTTTTGGAAATATTATGTTACTCCTCAACAGTCATAGCAAGTTGCTCATTAATAATTCACAAATATATATGTTTATATATATTTTGTCATACTTTCATTTTAACAATTGGAAGCAGTGTTGAGAAATATTCAATATTTGCTAATCTTTGAGTATACATTAGAATCTTAATGAGTTTAGATTTACTTTATTGATTTATGTGCTTACTGGATCATATTTTTTTCATAATTGTTGGATTAAAGAGTATTTCTATGTGAAATTACACACTAAGATATGTGTAAATTTAAACAATTTAAGTGATTATTTTCCTTGATACAAGCTTGCTTTTTAAAACCTCTAAAATATTTATCACCTGTACAGATTTCATAAATGAATTCTTATATTTACCATTATGTAATAATCATTTGAAACGGAACCAGTAATGGAGTCTGAATGTGGGGCTGCATTCCTATAATCACAGTGCTCAGCCGCTTGACCAGACGAAATGATCTTAGTCTAGTCCAGCCAGTGCCACCCAGCAAGATCCTTTCTCAAAATTAATAAATAGCAATGCCTAGTGCTAGATTCTTCATATTATCTAGTGCACCTTGCCTAGTTTGAATTGCATTATGAATATTGAATCGAAAAATTCAGTTTGCCTAAAATGAACCACAGTGAACACTGAAACAAACTGACTCGTCTCTAAATTATGTGCCATGCTTTCTAATTGATTTTAGACAACACTGCCAGAATTTTAACCAGAAAGAATGGCTTCAACCGTCATGAAATAAGCACCTATCTACTGCCAGTGGTGATATCTGATAATGACTACCCAATTCAGAGCAGCACTGGCACCCTGACGATCCGTGTGTGCGCCTGTGACAGCCAAGGCAACATGCAGTCCTGCAGTGCCGAAGCCCTGCTCCTTCCTGCTGGCCTCAGCACTGGCGCCTTGATCGCCATTCTCCTCTGCATCATTATTCTGCTGGGTAAGAAGCGTGGAAGGAAGGGGATAGTGTTCCCAGATGACTAATTGAGGCTGTAGTTAAATAGGAAATGTTATCATCAAAACACACCGCTTCTCCACTAATGCTAAAGTTTAAAGATTCATGTAAGTTAACTGGGACATACTAGTAACATTGAAACATTTTTACCTAGTCATAATATATATAGACTAGAGTTGTCCTTGTGGTAATAGAAGTAGCAGGATTTTATGTAACTAAATTAAAATACACACCAAATATGTATCTTTCATGACAGTGTATTAAATAAAGTAAAAGCGATAATGGTAATAAATTGACCACACTTGAGAGAAGGCTTCTGCCCAGTAGAAGATAGCCAACAGAAAAAGAACTCAATGAAATCTTTTATGTTTTTGTCGTATAATGGTTTATCAGGGTTTTTTTTAACATTACAGGTTTTTACTTATATATTATGGTTTCCAGTTTTATGTTTTTATGTGTGCACATTCTTTGCACACATCCTTTTGTGCACATTTATGTGAGTCTGAGTCTTTGTGTATATCCTGTGTTTTTTCTTTCTCTCTCTTGTTTTGATAGTTGCTTGTTTTTTCTCTGTTCTGTCCTAGCTTTTTTCTTACTATTATTTTTTTCTGTGATAATTATTCACATGCATTTTTTTTTTATATAGATGTCTGTTTTCTAATGAGAGAAAAGGTGTGGATTTGGGTGGGTAAGGAGGTGAGAAAGATCTTGGAAATCTTAGGAGACGAGAAAACATACATAGAATACAGTGTATGAAAAAAATATTCTCAAAACGAGGGAGCCAAAAACAAAGTGTTATTTTTATTGGTTATCTTATTTATTTACATTTCAAATGTTATCCTCCTTCCCTGTTTCCCCTCCACAAGTAAGCTATCTCCTCCCCTCTCCCTCCTGCCTCTATGAGGGTGCTCCCCAACTCACCCACCCACCCACTCCTGCCTCAACAGCCTAGCATTCCCCTACTCTAGGTCCTCGAGCTTCCACAGGACCAGGGGGCTTCCTTTCTCTCTCCCAGATCCCCCCTCCCTCTACTTCTCGAGATTATCTCTTTCCCGCTCTGAGTAGGACTGTAGCATCCACACGTTGGTGTGATCTTCTTTCTTCTTGAGATTCATATGGTCTGTGAGTTGTATCGTGAGTATTCTGAGCTTCTACAGAACAGTAAATAGATGGGACCAGAAAAGAAATTCCTCCTGTCATAATAATTAAAACACAAATTGCACAGAACAAAGAAACAAAGTGTTAATAGCAAGTTTTTATTAAGTTATTAAGCGTTTATCAGTGTACCAAACACTATTACAAGTTTGTTTTTTTTAATTTGTTTTTTTTTTCAAAAGTGCACAAATTGTTGAAGTTTATTATCCTAACTCATAATGGATTTGAAAGTCAGAAGTACTGTCCACATCTTTCTAGGCTAGGTAGCCATAGTGTGTTGTTGCTCAGTTCTCTATAGAAATCTGCAGACTGGCCACATCATTTTTCTCTTAATGAGTGCAGGGAGGGCTTCCGCTGACATTTTAACTGAAACGTGGTCAAGCAGCCCTTTACCTGATTGAACTGGCCACAAGGAATGCGCCTTGATTTTATAACCCAGAGTGGATTGCTTTTTAACTGATCTTGAAGTGAACATAACCTATTTATTCTCTGCTGAGTCCTGTTCACCCAATTGAGTATAGTTGAAAGATACTGTAGCTTTATTTCAGGAAGCAGGGAAATTAGCCTGGACTGGAGCTGGTCTTAGGTTCCATTATCTTCTGTATTAGAAGCTTTTCCTGAATAAATTCATTTCCCGGACAGTATGCAGCCTAAGGTTGAGCGTCTTTACATCAGGCATTGTTGTGTTGTATGTGTGAGAGAATACCTAAGGAAGCTTTTCCCAAAACCTGAAGTACAAACGAAAACAATCAAAGAATTTAATGTTAATTAATAGAAATTAACAGACAACAAACTAGAGTTTGAATAATAGTGATTCCTATTTGGTTAAAACACATTTTTTTTCCTAGACAGAGATGAATTCACATCTTTTTCTCCAAATATGTTAAGTGATCAGTAAAAAAATGTTTAAAGATAGTAAATAGAAAACCTTGTCCCCACCAGTTCCATTTGCATTAACCTTCTCCTATAGGTAGGTGCATGTGTGTTAATTTTATGATGTATATCCCTTCCTGCACATCTTTACTCATTTGAGATGAGTCTCTCTGAAGAACACATTTGTGTTTTGGAGTTAATTCAATGGGATATGAATTTACTCTTTGGTCTGAACTCATCTGATTTAACAATTCCGTGGTGAGTTCTTACAAGGCATGGATTCATTTCCAAGGGAAAATATGAGTAAAATTTCCTAGTTTTTAAACAAGAGAGTCACCTTCTCCCCAGTCATGAAAGCCTTTCAACAAAGTAAGAAGCTGTGAAAATCCATCTGCAATGATATAGAACTAAATTTTGTGATGAGCATCACTTTCAATAATTGTATAAGGCTATAGTTGAGCATGTTGACATAATATATCTTTCAATTTGACTAATTTTTTTATGTCAGAACTTTGGTGTCTGGGATTGAACCTTGAGAAAGTTCTATCACAGAATGACTGAAGATATTCTTTTCATATGAATTTAGTATTTAATGCAAAAGTTGATATTTTCTATATTGTCAGGCACATACTTTAAATAAGTTCTTAGGAAAAGAAGTAAAAAATAGTCATTGCAGTTAAGGAATACTCTGTTTTAGAACTAAATCCGGAACACCGTACTAGCCAACCTGGCTAAACCCTGCTAGGCTTCTGAAGAAAAATACAAAATTAATCTCATTCCCATGCAAGGTATAAACACTTTCTGCCTATTATGCGCTTGTGCTCTGGATTAGATGTTTGGGAAGGAAGTTCTAACGCATCTTTTTGTCTTTGTTCAAGTTATAGTAGTCCTCTTTGCAGCCCTGAAAAGGCAACGGAAGAAAGAGCCTCTGATTCTATCCAAAGAAGACATCAGAGACAACATTGTGAGCTATAATGATGAAGGTGGTGGAGAGGAGGACACACAGGCCTTTGATATCGGAACCCTGAGGAATCCTGCAGCTATAGAGGAGAAAAAGCTCCGGCGAGATATAATTCCTGAAACGTTATTTATACCCCGGAGGACTCCTACTGCCCCAGATAACACGGATGTCCGGGATTTCATTAATGAGCGACTCAAAGAACACGATCTAGACCCCACTGCGCCTCCCTACGACTCACTGGCTACCTACGCCTACGAAGGAAACGACTCGGTTGCCGAATCTCTGAGCTCTTTAGAATCAGGTACCACCGAAGGAGACCAAAACTACGATTACCTCCGAGAATGGGGACCTCGGTTTAATAAACTAGCAGAAATGTATGGTGGTGGCGAGAGCGACAAAGATGCTTAGCCTGGCACCTGCGTTCTATTCAACGAGATAAAGTAACTTTGCAGACATTGTCTCCACTTCACAATATTTGATATTCAGGAGAAAATTGTTCCTGCCACTCAGCACAAGTTTCCCACTTATTTCTTAATTTGTTCATTAATGATATTAATTCTTTCCTGTAGGATGTCTCATGGAATATATACGACATTTTATTTAATCACTTCCAAGAGCCAAAGCTATGGAAATTCAATGTTGTCCATCTTAGTAAATAAAAGAAACCTGAGCAGGATTAGTTCTCCCTTAAGCAACCTCACGAACAAGCCGCTTCTGTTAGATACACGTCTTGCCCTTGCAAATGAAGCTTTGAAAAGACGAAGAAAACATTTAAGATGTATCCTGTTCTGTACATTAAGTTTTAAAAAATGTACATGTGGTGTTAGTAGGTGTGATATGCAGCCTGGTATACAAGCATTTGTGCAATTTCATTTCATCAAATTCTATCTGCTAATGTTTTATATTTATATTTTTGTATTTATTTTTTAAAAAAAATAAACCAGTTTTTACAACTACTTTGTCTCTAGCTTCTCTTTTTCCTTAGGAACAAGTTCTTTCTTCGTAAATTATCTTCTTAGCAAATCAAATTGAATGTACCTGAGGAAAAAAAAAAATCACATTTTAAGCAATGTTGAAAACCCTGACCAAAATGATATGACAGGTAAGCACTGCTCTTCTACAATATATTCTTACACCGTAATATATGCGAACTTCTTCCTACTGAAAGCATCTGTAAATTATAAACCACTTAACATTTATCATCTGAAAAATTGACAAGAACGGTGCTCTAACCCCTGAGCGGCAGAATCAACCACACTCAGATTTAAATCATTGCCGTTCTCGGTTCTTGTGCTAAATACACTAGTGGTACAGCAGTTTTATCTCATTCATATTTGCTAAGACAGTGTCTGGAAAAATAAAACCTCTTCTCATTGTTGTTCTTGAATGAAATTTTTGCTCTTGAAGTTTATAGGCAGTGTGAGTTCAGACTGTTCTCAGGCTGGAATAATCATTGACTGGAATTATTTTTACCTTCCATGTTGACTTTGAAAATGTCGGGTAATGGCAGTAATAACACAGAATGTTCCATTAAGGATGCATCCCCTCCTCACTTATGTCAGCTTTCAGAGATACATCAAACATTATTGTAACATCAGTTTGTGTGTGTGTGTGTGTGTGTGTGTGTGTGTGTGTAAAAAGAATAATTTAATAGAAAGCAAAAAAAGAAGTTAAAATACAAACTTTAAAGTGCCAGCAGTCGATCATCAAATGTTACTGAGAATCCTGGAGGTGGGATCAATATTGTTCTTAATTGGTCAAGCCCCACTCCCGATTTATTTGTAAATGGAATACTTTAGTTGTAGATCTAGAAGTCACGATCTCTGCTAAGTATGTTGTAAACAATACCAAAGATTCATGTGCTAATTAGTAAAAAATACTCTATGATTTAAATAGGTCTGTATGATATGTTTTAATATATCCCTATTGCAGAATTAATTATTTCAATCTATGGTGTTTTTTTTTTTTTTCTAACTTCAAGGCTGAAGGCTCCACACCACTCTACCAACAAATACTTCAGTTTGTAAAATAGTCTGATTATGAAAAAGAGACAACCCATAAGGCCCAATTAAAATCGCAGCCAAGTAGTACAAAGAACATATCAGGCTGAATATTAACACTTAATATAACAGAAGTCACTAATGTATATCATAAGTTGGCTTTCAAAAGAAACTAAGTTAAGAAATGGAACTTTTCTCTTTTGTACCGAATTGAAATGAGGAACATGCTGTTTCCTGGAGAGATCAGTCATTAAAAAACAGAATAAGTTGACAAAGAAAAAGGAAAACAAAGGCCTCAGAACATTTCAAATTGGTCATAATTTAAAATACAATTTTTGTTAGAATTATTTCTACCTTTCCACACAAGTAGCTCCTTGAGTCAATATTAGATGTCAATAAAGTAATTCTTATGCCTATAATATAATTCTTATGTGGAGACTTCTAATTATCTTCTTTCAGAAATGTCAAGTGACATTAAATTATTCTAGCATTTACTTAATCACCCATTATTTTAAAAATCAGGAGTTGCGACAGTGTTCTCTAATATAACCTGAACCAGTTTCAGAAATGTTCTTCATTTGGATAGATGGGCAGGCTTATTTGTCAACTTTGGAGAAATTGTTCAATAGTAGATACTCCAATATTGTTAATGACAATGGTATGTTAAAGATATTTCTTGGTAACCATGGAATTCAAAACACATGTTATGAAAATCTACTTGAAGTCTCTCAGTCACATTTTGGTATTGTGCTTGTCCAAGAGAATGCCCAGGACATCCATTATTCCAAAATTAGTGTTCTGTGTCAATGGAGCTACTGTTCAAACATTGATGTAACTGAACCAATGTAGGTTTTTCATTTCTTCATTTATATATAACTTCAACATAAACTGTTTACTGAGAATCTATTATATATATAAAACACAAGGAATGTTTTGAAACCCAGAGATGTAATAAATTATATATAATTCTTCTATAAGTGTGTATTTATTTTACTTACAAAGTTAAGAGATGGCAAAGCTATGCTGTAATGAAGGCCACTGAGTTTATAATAAATTATCTAGCTCTTAAAATTAACTCTTCTAAGAACAGAATAACTCTGATCCCTTTTTTCTATGATTTATCTAATTGGTTTTTTTTTCTTTTTTTTTCTTTTAGATATTTTCTTTATTTACATGTAAATTTCTCCATTCCCAGTTTCCCCTCCAAAAACCAAAGAAACAAACAAAAACAACAAAAACAAACCCCTGTTGCCTCCCACTTCCCCATGCCTGCCACCCCGCCCTCTCCCACTTTCTGGCCCTGGCATTCCCCTACACTGGGGCTCAGAACCTTCATAGGGCCGAGCTCCTCTCCTCCTGTTGATGATTGATTTTGCAATCCTCTACTATACACATGCTGCCTGAACAATCAGACCCCTC
>NW_022196914.1:15076673-15089309 GCF_008632895.1 Mastomys coucha
TTTGGGTATATGCACAGGAGTGGTATAGCTGGGTCCTCCAGTAGAACTATGTCCAATTTCCACTTGACTTCTAAACTTTGAATTATTAGCAATGCTACTCAAATATCATTTCCACTTACAGCAATGTATCAAATACAAATATCAAGGTTATGGAACTATATGTAAAGGTCTGAAATTGCTGATTTTCTCTCTTCCTCTCTCTTTCCTCTCTCAAACACACACACATGCACACACACACACACACACACACACACACACATACTCAAACACAAAACCAAGCACATATGAAGTTACATAACTGCAAAAATAGTGAGCATGTACTGGTAGGTTAATCCACAAATTCTATAACTGATTTAATATATAGGGCCTTTTAAAATAGAAGATGCTAATAATAGAACTCTATATCTTAATGTCAATACTTCTACATAAATTTCTAAATATATTTTATATTATGTGTACATGTGTGTATATTAATTATGACTATGATAATGATACACTGATTCCATAAAACATCAAACAAAGTCATATATTTTAGAATTTACAGTAAGTAGACACAAAAACTAATGTGTATGTATGTGTTTTTCTGTATAATTAATGCATTAAATGATGTTATCTAAACATAAACATGGAGCTGAGTCAATTCCCATAGTTTCTTACATGAGAAATTCTTGTACCTTTATACAAGAAGCAACAACTCATGTTAGTTGTTAATTAATAGCTACTTATCTGAAGTTTACTTCTAAACTACTATGAAAGATTAATATATCACCCAACCAAAAGACCTTAAACCTCATTGTAAAATAAGTTATATCTGTGTTTTCTTCCTCAATATGATGACAAATTTTATTGCTATTTTAATGCTTGCTATCCCACAAATTATGCCTGAGGTTCTCTGGAAATTCTAAATAAGGCTGTTCCTTAATAAAAATAACATATACATAACACATCAGGAAAAATGTCATGCACTTTTTCACCAAACATACAGGCCTGCTGCACCTGCCATCTGCTTCATTGCTACTTGGCAGTGATGCCTTCTCATGAGATGCTCATTCCCTGTCCTTGTAATCCTTTATGCTCTCACATTTTATTTTCTTTTTCTTAATGAAAAAAATGTATTCAATATGTTTTTTTTTAACATTTTTCTTCTCCACCACATATTGCCACATCATCCCCAACCTTGTATTCTTCCAATTGTGTACTACTTTTCACTTTATCTCTTTCAAAACAAGTAAAAACAAACATACAAAAACAAGAAACATTTTCAAAAATCATTCCCCTTGAATGTGTCCTATCTGACACGATCTTACAAGATATTGAAAATATCAGCTAGGACCCTTTGACTTGATCTAATGAACAAAATTCTACATCTCAGTATTTGATTCTCTTCCCAAAGCGACATGGTTCTCTTGGTTCTCTTCTCCACTTCTGCCACTGCTAGAAGTCGTTAGTTATCTCCCTAACTTTACCCTTTCCTTTCATCTAATTATCCAATTATCGAGGTCCAAAAAGTGTTTCTCACCAAGTTTCCTGTATGAGTAGTTTTTCTAAACTCAATTATGATTCCAGACTTTACTCAGAGTAGATTACAAGACCCTATCTGTCTATATCTCTCTATACATATCTACAGAAAGACGAGGGGGAAAGTCACTTTTTACAACTATGAATAATAAAACTAAAACGTAAAAATGAAAAAAATTGTTTTTCCACATATGAGTTTTTCTTCTTGTTATAAGAGGTTCTACTCTAGAGCATTTATGCAAATGACCAAAATGGATATTCTTTATTAAGTTATTTTAACAGGAAAGGATTAAAGATTTTGGAGCACATATTGGAATCGTGGTAGACTATTTGTAATTTTTTTTCCAGCTGTGGAATTATCCTGTGTTGGGAACATGACATTTACAACTCTGCAGGAAGGTAGCAGAGCAACTTCATCCCCAAATTTATCTGAACAAACCTCCTACACATTGTGAAATATTTAGAAGCAGGCCTGAGATTCTTAGCATGAATTTTGCCTCTTTTTTTTTTATAATCAAAAAGATTGGAGTTGAGTTTTCTTCTCAGCGTGTACAGCCACCATAACTGTTTTAGCACAGCTTTATTTTCTTTGCTTTTACTACTAAGATATTGAAATATTCTTATTTCATTTTCCCAAAAGAGATCTCTTCTAAAAGATTGTGCTAACCTGACTTGAGCTATAGTGTATAAAAAGCTAGATACATCTAGTAATTATATCTGCTGACATTTTTTTTTTCTCTTCAGAATAAGGGCTTTAGCCTTTACAAATGACTGTGTGAAATTGTATCTAAATACATGATTACATTTCTTTTTCTTTCTTTCTTTCTTTCTTTTTTTTTTTTTTTTTTTTTTTTTTTTTTTTTTTTTTTTTTTTTTGCTTTCAAAGAGTTAAATTTTTTATCATCACAATTTGGCTGCATTTGTGATTGCTATGAGCATCCCTAAGGTTGCCAGAGCATTTGTGAACATTACCATATACTGACAGGTTTATATAATTTAGATAAAAGAAACTCTGAATTTCCCCTTCCTATTTGGTTAAACACTTAAACCTGATAAAACGTTAGTCCCCGTCACACATTGAGCATCTAAATAGCTATTACATAAATACTTCTTGACTGACTGATTAATCTTGGCACTCCAATACTCTGTTTTCTAATTTTGGCAGTGTGGAAAATGTCAGGTTCCATACCTTCCCCACCCTCAACCAAAAAGGCAACATGTTTCATTCATATTTGAAAAAGCATATTCTAGAAATGTCACAGCAACCTTTAAAGATGACAGTCTCTGCCTAGGAATTCTTGACAGAAACTATGCACAATTATGCCAGCTATATATCGAAATTTTCTTACATCACTTTACCAAAAGTGATAGCTTGAGAAGACAGCCTGTAAGGATTGGGTGGAAGGAAGAAAAATCTTGATACACTCTTTAAATATTTATTTTAATATAGGACAGAAAAAGTGGAGTTCAATTTTAAGTTGTTTAGAGTAAAGAACGGAGTGGCCTCAACTACTTAAAATTAGACTTACATTTTTAACAGAATTTTCTGTATATTTATAGTAGAGTCCAATTTCATATCTCTTCATATTCAAATTGAATGAGAAATGAAGACAAGCACAAAAGGTATAATCCAAATATTTTAAAGTGTAATGTATTGCCTTAGTGATAAGATAAACATCAATGATAGACAGTCTCATCAGCCTGTGTGCTTAGAAAACTTGCACATGGAATTTTGTGACTAATCAATTACACTGGAAGCAACTGAAGCAATATAGCCATGGTGGTGGTGGTGGTGGTGGAGGTGGTGATAATGGTGGTTATGATTATGATATCACACATTTATTTTCATTCTCTGTTCCAGAATCTGTGTTTTGTAAAATAACACAAGTAATTGTCACAATAACTCTATCAATAAATACTATTATGTTCATTTTATAGCAAAAGGAAATAAGATAACTGAAAGGCTTCCCTTAAATTGCTTAAAGTCTAGTGTTTGTTAAATGGAGTTGGACGCCAAACTGAGTTAGTTCTAGATCTGGAGCTCTTATACCCACAATTACTACTGGAAGAAAAAATTTAAAAGTCAACCTTTATCTCTCAAGATATTAATAACAATGAATAGAATTTTGTCAATAGTGACAATATGAAAAGTGACTTTTTATTTAAAATAGTAGCATAATGACCTTGTACTTGCTAATATCTATAGTATATTAAACTCTGAATCAGAATTCACATTAGTAAATATGCATTTACCAATACAGTTAGAATACTAAGGATCTTTATCTGATATATTTTAGTTTATCTCACATATGGATTTTTTTTTTTTTTCGAGACAGGGTTTCTCTGTGTAGCCCTCACACATGGAATTTTACAACATCATATTAGATACATTTAAACAAAGTTTAATGGCTAATAAGTTAGGAGTAATTGTACTAATGTGGAAAAATTTGGTCAATATAAATGCCTTTATTGCCAAAGATAAAAGTATCCTGGGTTTTTGTTAGACAGTCTAGCGAATTTGGTGAGTTCCAGCTTCAGTAATGGACTTCATTCTAAAAGAAAAGAAAAAAATAGAATGAATACATTCACTCCTGTCTTCTAGCTTTTACTTGCTAATAGATATATGTACTTCAAATACATTTGTAGCCATGCAAATACACCAACAATAAATGCAAATATTCTAAATACAAATAATTTTTTTTTATTTTAATAAAGCAGTTAACACCTAATTCAAGGAAGTATAAATTTGCTATAGTGTGTCTTAGGCCTTCAATATTTTAAATTATCACTCATGTTTGTGTTAATATAGGAAGCAAAGCATTAAACAATGATGTAAAGATGGATCCTATTTCGCATCTCCTAACATTATTTGATATTAAGGCAGTTCTATGTGAAGATAAAGAAAACAATATTTTTTCTTGAATAAGAAATGGATTTTTAACATAAGATTAATCATCATAATAACAATCACAGCAATATAGTGAATTTAAATTTTGGATTATAGAGAAGTGTGAGAAGTTTTCTTGTTTGTTTTATTTACTTCAGCAATGCTTTAATTAAGATCATATTTTCTTAACTAGTGATAGATTTCTATCCACTAGCTTCTTGCTACCTCTTAAAGTGTGTCTAAGTTAAGATGTGTTACAATTGTGCTTTCTGATAATGTTAACTATCTATAATGAACAAAAATTACTGCTATATGAATATATAGGTATGTTTTACATATACTTATTGCTTTTAAAAGACTATGTAAAAATAGCATGAGTTTCAACATACATTTTCCATTTATTTTTCTATGTATTTAACAATATCAAATGATAATCCATCAGAACTTAAGGATTTGGAACTTCTCAGTTACCCAGATAAAATAACACATTTGCTTAAATTCATGCTTGTGTGCCTTCAGACTTTGTCTTCTGAAACATAGTTGCACATTTCTTGTCTGTTCTTGAGTTCATTTTATCAGATGTAATTTTATGTAAAACAGTGAGTTCCAATACTAGTCAGGTGTTAAGTTTGAATTTGTTCCAGGCAGGTGAGGCCATTGCTCATCAAGACTTCCAATCAAAAAAATAAAAACAAAAAAACAAACAAACAAAAAAGTTCAGTTGATTAGAATGGAAGCCTTCCCAAAATGTAAGCATTAATGCAGCTTATTTCTTTATGACAGATTCATACTACCACACCTCTCCTCCTCTCATTCTCTGTTACTCTGTGTTTGTCTCTGTCTCAGTGTTTCTGTGTGTCTCTCTGTCACTGCCTCTCTCTGCGAGAAATGAGGAAATTAAAATATTAAGAGTTTAAATAGCTGTTCCCATATCATGATTGTCATCAAATGTAGAGTTGGATTTAAGCTTTAGCCTGCCATCTGTCTCCATACAGTAGGCTTTAATCCTATCTTATCTTTGAAAATTAAATCTAAAATTAAATTAATACTTTAGGGAAGATGATTATTGATGAGAAGACCATGCTTTGATGCCAGATGGAAGGATCATGACCAGGAAGTAAAGAGATCACTGAGAACTATGAGACTTATTTCAGGATGAAATATATTCAGAATGAAAACAGGACAGGCTCTGTCTCAGCCTTATTCTTTCCTAGATTAAAAAAAGTGAGCCAAAAAACTGATATTAATAAGATAATGGTTTCCTAGTTCCCGTAACAACCACATCATCAAAAAAGTGATCTTGGTTGGATGGAGAATCATTAAACTTGGAATTTGAAGTGCAGTTAATTTGGGCTATTTAAAATTCTACCTGATTTTGACCACATTTTGACAAACCCTACCCTCACCCCACCCTGTCCCACCCAAAAATGTAATATTCTAAACAGAAAGCAGCCAAAGAGAACTCTTAAAAACTGTGGTAACAATGCTGAAGAGTAACAGTCCCTAACAGATGGCTACTGGCAGGGCTCTGCATACAGAGGACTCAGTTTCTTTAAGGGGCTGACCACTGGCAGGGCTCTGCGTACAGAGGACTCAGTTTCTTTAAGGGGCTGACCCCTGGCAGGGCTCTGAATACAGAGGACTCAGTTTCTTTAAGGGGCTGACCACTGGGAATTTGATCGTGCTCTGGAGAATATATAGGCAACACAGATTGGACTTGTTTTTGTTTTTTGTTTTCTTTTACTTAATTTTTCTTTTGGGAGAGGACAGAAAGGATGTCACATGGAGGGGCAATGGACCTGGTGAGACTCGGAAGTGAGTGTGATAGGGGTTCATGATGTGAAATTATCAATCAATACAAATATTACAAAAATATATAATTCGTGTATACTTTATCAATAGGTAAGTTTTATTTGTTTACCTCTACACTGTTATGAGTTCATAAGGGGGTAGCGCAGATGCTATTTTGATTTTGAACTTATATTTTATTCAATGACAAAAAATTTGTACTTGAAAATTTCATTATCACAATATTTAGGAGATAGCATAATTTTATGAGTATATATTGACTTATAATTTCTCGTACTTTGATTGTTATAGATGAAAAACAGTGAGGTAGGCTTATTGTTTTAGATGAGATGGAGTATTGCCTGCTAGCTTCTTGAAGGTGAGAAAATCAAATTAAAGAATGAGCACATACAGACATCCAAAGTTTTTCTTTCATTAAATGCTACTGGATTTGAGAAAATTTGTAATAAAATTAGATATAATTTATCATATTTATAATAATTAAAATTTTTCTCTCATATTATAGTTTCTAATTAGCTTGGAAATAGACTTCCTATTCTGACACACTGATTTTGTTAACATCCTAACATATCAAATGTTTTAAAATAATTTTGTGTAGGATATCATTATGGAATTTGTTAAATACTTTCTATTTGAAAACTGTATGAATATTTTAAAAGTTGTGTAACATTTGATTTTAAAGTACTAAATGTAGTAATGTGTTATAATAAGTTAGAATAATTTTTATTTAATTGCCTTATTTTAATTTTTATGCACAGAATTAAGTAGTGTAAATTCATAGGAGTTGGTCTGAAAGGGTGATGTATCTTTGGCAAGTGCCTGGAATTTCCCAAGTAAAACTAGACCATACACTTGTTACCATTGTTAAGTTGCTTCACAGGAAGATTTGTCTTCTTATCACCATTTTCTAGTTATAGCAATAATAGTTAAATTCATGACTTATGGCAGGTTTCAATGGAGATGCCGTGCTTGATATTGTTCTTAGAGACTGTGATCTACCACAGTTTATGATCACCTTTTGCCTACACAAAAGTCATTTACTTGCTCTTTCCAAGTGCGATAGATGTGCTTTATATTGTATATAGAATCCTTGTGGAATGGATCCAGCCTACTGTGGGGTAGTGGTGGGGTAGCATAACTCCTCCAGGCACGTGATCCTTAAGTTTCTTAGAAAGCAATCTGAGCAAGCCATGAGAAGTACTTATTAATTTCATGTATCAACATGACTGGGTTAAAATTTGCATAGAAAGCTGGCAAATATGGGCTATGGGTATGTCTAGGAGTGTTTGGAGGAAAAGTGTACTTGGATTAGTAGGATATAGTACAAATGAATAAAATTTGTTTACCACTCAGGGTAGGTATCATTCATACCAGTGAAGGCCTGCGTGTTCAGAAGAGGAGGAAATGTGCTTCTATTTAAATTTAGATTCTCCTCCTCTTAGGCATTAGTTCTTTGCTCTCTAGGCTTTTAGAATCAAAATAATAATATAAGCAAACCAACATCTCCAGCTTGCAGATGATAGACTATAGAAATTCTATGCCTTCTAACTGCATGAGTGAATCACTGTGTTAAATTACTGCCTTCATCTCTGTAGCTCCCATATATGTTTATAGATACATGTCCCAATGTAACTCACATTTCTTGTTTCCCCAAAGAATCTACACTAATATCCATGCTCATGTGCTACCCATATCTGAGCCTTATTTTTCCTCTCATACTTGCAAGTATTATGGCTCATTCTAGTTAATGTTGTAGAAAATTTTACTCTATATATGTTTGAATACAGTCAAATATGCATGTCTAGAATCCTGAAGAAACACTTATTAGCAATAACTGAATCTTTAATATTTCAAAGTGTTTCCTTCAGACCTTATGGACAAATTTATCACTTTGCAACACTTTGTTTCCAGAGTTTTCTAAAAACTGTACTCATTGCTCACTTGACAACTATTTTCTGATGAATCTAATACTAGGTAAATACTAATTATAAAATATTTGATAGTTTTCTTTTAGCCTTTCCAATAAACCTTTCTATGCCTTAACTTTGAAATATGCTTTAAATCCAATTTGTTCAACATAAAGAAAGGAAATAAGCTTATTTGAGGTCTTAAAAAATGATATGAAGAGGCTTGATGCCAGAGTCTGTTGATAATATAAAATATTGGGGGTCACCAAAGGAAGAAAAGTTATAATTTAATAGGTGACGTGATTATATTTTATGTTGACAAGAGACCAATTGTGGTAGTTCATTTTCTGTCAACTTGACACAAAAGGTATCTCACTTGAGAACTTGCCTCCCTCAGATTGCCTGTGTGCAAGTCTGTATGACATTTTCTTGATATGATTGAAGGGGATGGGCTCAGGCGACTGGTGGGTAAGGATGAGGTAGTACAACTCCTACAGACATGAGATCCTTATGTTGTCGAGAAAGCCATCTGAGCAAGCCATGAGGAGTAAACCATTAAGTAAGCTGTGTTTCTCCATGGCTCTACTTCAGTTCTCACTTCCAGGTTATTGTCCTGCTTCAATTCTTTCCCTTACAGATATGGACTCTTACCTGGAAATATAAGATGAATATACCCTTTCCACCCTAAGTTCCTTATGTAAAATAAAATCAAGCACTTTTATCCCAAGTTCTTTTTGGTAACCTTTTTTATCATGGTAGTAGAAAGTAAGTTAGCACAACACCATAATTCTTATCTTCCAAGAACTTCTTCCAAACAAATCCTCCACTACCTTTGTCTCTTTTCTTTGATGGTATATACTAGGTTTAATTAGAATGGCTAGTATCTGCATGGATCAAAGTTTGTTTTAATGAGGGCAACTTACCCAGTGTCTAAACCATAGAGGAATATGATTGAATCTCAACCAGCAACATTAAACTACTTATGGAAGTATGGAGCCTAATGAGGCCCTCCCAATCGCTGATGAAATTTTAGTAAATTATGTCTTGTGCAGATAAACACAACCCTTTCAGGGATACAGCAGCAATGTCATGTTCAGATTCAAAATCTCACAGCACGGATCAGTCTCTGTCTTGCCTCCTCTTATGTAATTCACTCTGCACCTTGGAGGGGATGTTATAGATGCCCCACTTATGGATGAACATTCAACAGTAACTTATTTTTTAATTAATTACTTAATTTCCATTACATCTGAACCATCGTTTCTCCTTCCTCCTCTGCTTCCAGTCCTCCTTTGACCTCACACCTCCCCTTTCCCATTCACCTTTCTTCCCTCCTTCTTCAAAAAAAGAGAAGTGTCCCATGGATGTCAATTAGCCTCAATATATCAATTTACAGTAAGACTAGGCAAACCATCTCCTATTGAGTCTAGAAGCAGCAGCCCAATAAGAGGGAGAGACCTAAAGGCAGAAGACAGAGTCAGAGACAGCCCCTACTCCTGTTGTTAGGAATTCCACATGAAGATCAAGATGCACAACTTATATATGTGCAGAGAGTCTAGGATATACATGCTCCCTTGGTGGTGGTTCAGTGTCTCTAGGCCACGATGGGGCCAGGTTGAATAATTCTGTTGGTTTTCTTGTATCCTTGACCACTCTGGCTCCTCTCTCCGTCTTCCACAAGATGTTCCAAACTCCATTTAATGTTTGGCTGTTGGTTCCTTTATCTGTTTCCATCATTTCTGGGTGAAGCCTCTCTGGTGGTGGTTAACAGTAATATATTCTCAGCACTTGGATGAGATAAAGGTTCTGCATTAGAACCTGGACATGGTAAGCAACAATTATATATTTGCATAAGTATAATTATTAAGAAACTAATTTGAATAATAAGTATTTATATAAGTAGCAGCAGGTTGTCTATAGGCTTTGAGTCTCCAGTTTATGGACTTTGATCAAGTTTACCATAGCATCTATAAATTTCCCATAGTAAAGCAGGCCTCAAAAATAAACAGAGAGCACTTGCTGACCTTACGATATTCATGCCACTATCACAGTAGTGCTACATCTTGTTTGGCAATTTAGTGTTTATAGCTCACAACTCTAACAGCTCAGTTGGACCATGGATCACTTTATTCCACTGCATGCTAGCATAGAACCTTCCAGCAACAGTGAAAAGTAGCAGAAAGAGAAGAAATTTCCAGTTAACTCTCAGCTTGATTTCCTCATTTCTATATTTTCTTGTCTAATTCTGTTGGTTGACAAAGAATGATGGTAATAGCCTGTGTTATTTTTGATATCTTTGAGGCTACCATAACCACTATATCATACAGTGATACTCCAAAACTAGCTATGTGATTATAATTTGTTAAACTGTAGTTGCTGAGAACATCGATATCTACCTATTATCCCTTTAAACTCTATTTTAAATTATTGTACAATACAGTAGGTTTTCACATGCCTTAGTTTGATTAACCCATAGCAGCATCAGTTCCTTGCCAATACCTATCCACTTAGACACTGCCTAAGCCTTATGCCCTTACTATCTTGCCAAATCCATATTTCTTAAAATTATCATACAAACTAAATCACATATGTGGATAAAGTAGTGTTTCATATTGATTTACTTTTGAAAATTTATGTACAGCTGGAGGGAGGATGGCTCAGTAGTTCAGAGCTCTGGCTTCTCTCCCAGGGCACAGGACCATGGGCAAGACCCAGATTCAAGTCCCAGTATCACATGGCAGCTTGCAGCTTTGTGTAACGCAAGTTCCAGGGACCTGACACCCTTATACAGAAAAATCTGCAGGTAAAACGCCAATGCACACAACATAAAAACAAACAAAATAAAGAAAGGTGATCTATTCTAAGTTACTGGTAATTATTGTACCATTTCAAAGAAAGAGATGGGATGAATCCATCCTAAGTCATGCAGGTATAACTTTATCAAAATAAGAAAGGACACTTAAATGTATGTGTCCTGTTGTTATATTTAATAATAATCTTTGAATGTTAGTTATATAGATATAATTATTAAAATGAAAGAAAATGATATAACTTGTACATAAAGTTATATAAAGATACATATACAGCAGAGAGCTGCCTGGTCTGGTCCCAGTGAGAGAAGATGCACTTAACTCTCAAGAGACTTGATGCCCCAGGGAGTGGGGAGGTCTGTTGAGGTTGGGATAGGGGTTAGGGGTGGGGCTATCCTCTTGAAGATGGAGGTAAGGGATGAGAAAGAGTCAGAGGGTAGACCAGGAGAAATCTAACAATTGGACTGCAAAAAATAATTTAATAATAATAGTAATAATAATAATAATAATAATAATAATAATATGATTTCAAAATCTCAAGCTATACAATAATATAGTAAAATCAAACTGTCAAATGCTCCTCCAACTTTCACTACCTGGAATGTCTTTGCTCTATTATCATCTAAAATGGAAATCAAAATGCTTTTTCTTGGCACAGAGTCTTCATTCTGCCTATTTCATTGACTTTTATTGTTAGAAAAATATCATTTAAAATCTCATGTGTGGATTTGTCAGGCACTTAAACATACAAACATATTTTTAAACTTAATTGTATTTTTCTGATGTACAAAGTTAGAAACTTTAGCAGTCCAGTGTTCTCTTTAAATTTTTAATTCTTCTTTTCTTTAGGCTAGCTGTCAACAGAAACCTATGGATATAAATTTTCTCTCATAGTAACAATCTAACACATAGGATATTATTACAGAAAGTCTAAAATGGAGTTGAGTAACCACGTTTGAAGTTGTACACTAAATAAAAATTATCACTGAGGCTTTTTCATATATTACTTTCCCAATTAAATAAATCAAACTAAATTATAGTAACATGGACTTTAAAATAAAGCTAGAAGTTGGGCAGTGGTGGTACACGCATTTAATCCCAGCACTTGGGAGGCAGAGGCAGGCAGATTTCTGAGTTTGAGGCCAGCCTGGTCTACAGAGTGAGTTCCGGGACAGCCAGGCCTACACAGAGAAACCCTGTCTCAAAAAACCAAAATAAATAAATAAATAAATAAATAAATAAATAAATAAATAAATAAATAAAGCTAGAAGATATTTATTTCAATACTAAAAATTTTCAACTATTATAGTATTTTTAAATTTGATAATATATTTTTTTTTCACCAAAATGCTTAAAATATTTACTCTCTGCTCTTTTAATAAGTATTTCATATGTCTCGTACATTTAAGAAGTCACAAAATATTTAACATTTTCCATTATAATACCAAGAGAACAAATATCATTTTAGAAAATCTTTTTTTTTTCCAACAAGGGTACAAGGGTAAATTTTACTGAGCCCACATTTTGATGAGGGAGTTAGTGACAATTCACAGCATTGGTAGCATATAGAATAGCTGCTATTACCACTTACTAGTACCGTGTTGGACACCTTCATATATACTGACATGCCTGGAACTAAGATGGTGTTTCAACTTGATAACCCATTGTAAATGCAATATTAACTCTGAAAATCATGTAATGCTTC
>NW_022196914.1:15089998-15096718 GCF_008632895.1 Mastomys coucha
AACAATCAGACCCCTCCATGTGCAGTCTTTGGTTGGTGGTTGAGACCCTGGGAGCTCTGAGGGTAATATATTTAAATTACTCTGCAAGGATCCCAATTTAAAGTTCAGAACCACTTTCCTGACATACACAAGACCATACTCATAGTAAGAGGAAAAGAGTATATGTAATTAAGTAAGACAATTCTTTATCATTGATGAAATCCATTACATAAGTTATTGCCTCTTTTCACTGACTCACACATTCTAATTCTCTGGGACGTTTTGTCTTCTACTGATTTCCACGCTTGGACATTTACTAAAACCTTGAACTTTAAAGATTATACACATGTCAACCAATGTCTTCCAAGTCTTAGTGCGAATAGGGGCCTGCTTCTGAAAAATAAGACCAAAGTGAGGGTATGGTCTTCTTCCTGATGCTTCAGAGTAATGCTGTTGTAGAAACCAGTATGGGGAACCTGGGTATGGTCATGTACACACATGCTTCTTATACCCACACTCAGGAGACAGAGGCTAAAGGAGCTCATGTTTGAGGATAGTTAGTAAAATATAGGACATTTTCAGGGAATCACTAACCACAGAGTGAGAGTCTGTTGGACAACACAAATATTTTTTGACCAGCTATTGTATTTATTCATTAAGTTACTTTTATGAAACAAGATCTGAATGCCTAACCCATGCTGATCTAGAACTCACAATCCTCCCGAATCTCCTTCACCATATGTGCAGATTACATGTACCCCTGACCATTTGCTAATTTCTCTCTATTTTTTTTTTTTTTTTGATTCACAACAGGAAGCAACCTGTTTTGAGAGAGCTCCAATAGTTTTAGTCATCCAGCATAGGCTCAGTGGCCAGCCCGTCCTGAAACAGGGAGATTTTATTGCCAGTATAACATGGGCATAGGGGTTAGATCACGGAAGGCATCTGAATAGCCAAAAGGTGAAGTTGACAGATGTTCCACTGGCTAAACCAGAATTTCCTAGAGCTTTTATATGGTGTCTGGAATGGCTATTCATAAAGAAGTGTCTCCCAAAGACCCAGTTGTTTTTATGTTGTGGCCAGAGGCTACTGCTTAAGTGACATTGTGATGGTTTCCACAACTGGAATAGATCTGAAGTGTGAGGCGTTAAAAGCAACCTTGGCTGTCATCATGACATTTCCCTGGAACATGGGAAAAGCAGTAGTTTGATTGACAACTTCCCTATTTTCCATGAAAGCAGCTTGACTAAAATTACAACTGAAGCAACACTTGGTAGGATTCTAGAAGTGGGACAGTGTTTCCCAGCCGTGATCTCAGGGCTGTGGGAATTACAGTTAATGACCTCTTGATCTGTCCTGAGACTCTGAGACTCGGCCTGACCTGGGGCAGTTATTTTTTGTGCTGCAGTGCAGGGTTGTTAACCACTGTAAATTGTGGAGCATAGCTGCTTGCTGTCATCACATTTGACAGCTGCAGCCTTTACGAAACAAGACTCAACATTAAAAGCTTGCCAAAGTCCAAAGTGGTAACATTAATATACCATTATGATAAATTCTATCCAGTGATTAACCCATTGCTAGTGCCCTCACAGGGAAAAAGATAAAATCCAAGAAGTTCAAGTTTATCTCCACCTGTGTTGCTGTAAGAATACAAAGCATAATGCCCACTTTGGAAGAAATTCTGCTTGTTTCTGAAAAAAAATGAAGGCATCCCCCATATGAATCGTCCTGTGCTCATTAATAGTCATCCAATTGTTTTAAAAAGACCCACCGTGCAAAATCCTGCACAGAGATACCTGTGACGATTTGTTCTAGAGTAATAGAACAGACATAAATGGACAATGGAGTGAGGGACCCCTACTTAAGTCACCAACTCATGAAAATACACAATCCTTTTTTGTGTATGACTAAGTGAAAGGTGTCAATCTGAAGACTCTATACACTGTATGATTTCAACTACATGAAACTCTGGAAAGAAAAGAGCAAAATTGAACCAAAAATATCATAGATTATATAGGCAGACAGGAGAGAGGGGTAAGTAAACATAGAATGTGTTTAAAATCAGTGAAACTGTCTTCTCACTACTGTAACATTAAATATCTCTCATTAAAACATTGTCAAAATCCAGGGAAAATTTTGGTGGCAGTTGCATTACCATTAGTGTAGCCTGAGCTTTCACAAATGTTAAAGTTATTGAGAGTGTAGATGGCCACTTTCCATAAGGCATGGACTACATGAAAATTATTTGGGCTGTTGCCTCAATTTTGGTGTGAACATAAAAATCTTCATGAGCTATTTTCTATTATGAAAAAGTGGTAAAATATTTGAGTAAGAGAACATATCAGAAGCAAATGTAAATTAGGAGTGGACCATTATGTCAAATGTCTCTGTGACAAACTATAAAAAGTAATGTGATGAATGTAATTTTTAGTAAGTAGAGAAAATCATTTTGGCAGGTATTTTAAAGAACTGAATACTGCACCACATATATTAAGTTAAAAGGCATAAAATTACCAAACCACACCATCTTAACAAAGAAAATACTGCAAAGTTTATACAGCTCAATCTTATTTTTACATTTGGAATCTTACCCTCCTACAAGGATAAGGGAGAAATAAATGGAATTTCCACTGAGCTTGATTAATAAAAATGATCCAAAGGAGGATGTAACCAACAAGTTTTTATTTAGTGTGAAGAAACAAACAAACAAAAAAAAAAACCTGATACCCAGAAGTAACACTTGGAAAACAAAAGTCAAGGAGAAATATGGTACTAGAAGACCCCATTCTCGCTGGGCGTTGGTAGCACACACCTTTAATCCCAGCACTTGGGAGGCTGAGTCAGGTGGATTTCTGAGTTTGAGACCAACCTGGTCTACAGAGTGAGTTCCAGGACAGCCAGGACAACACAGAGAAACCCTATCTCGAAAAACCAAGAAAAAAAAAGAAGAAGAAGACCCCATTCTCATCATTGAGTTCTGTCTTCATGTATATACTGCTTGGTTTTGTGTGTCAACTTGACACAAGCTATAGTCATTAAAGTGGAGGGATCCTCAGCTGAGAAAATATCTCCATGAGATCCAGCTGTAGGGCATTTTCTCAATTAATGATCAATGTGGAGAAACCCAGCCCATGGTGGGTGGTGTCATCCCTGGGTTCAGGATTCTTGATTCTATAAGAAAGCAGGTTGAGCAAGCCAAGTAAGGCAGGCCAGTAAACAGCACCCTCTCTAGCCTCTGCTTTAGCTCCCGTCTCCAGGTTCCAGCCCTGCTTAAGTTCCTGTACTGAAGTTTTCCAATGGTGGACAATAGTCTGGAAAAGTAATCTGAATACACCCTTTTGTTTCTAAACTAGCATTTTGGTCATGGTGCTTTATCACAGCAACACAACCCTAACTAAGCCAATGTAAGCATTCAAGAAGTATTGGAAGAATAATATTTGGGGTAGATACTGATATAAACCCCTTAAGGGAACTGAGACCTACACACACATAGTGAGGAATATTAAAAATAGTATGGGGAATTAGATTGAAAATCTGTATACTTCGTAAGTCTCAAGAGTCAGAAACAGATGAGCTGAAAATATAGAGGCTTATACATCATCTAGGGAAAATGAAATTCTCCGAAGTCATTGCATGTTCATAGAAAATGAAGGCTAATTTATACTTTACAAGTAATTTTGTCTCCCGCTTAATAATCTTATTAGGTGGACATCTTTTAAAGAAGGAAATGGCCACCAAAGTGAATTTCAAAGAAAAGTCATGAGATGATAGATCTAAAAATAATGGGTATTAGAATCCTTAATGTAGAGATTTTTAGCAAAATGTATAGTCAAAATACTCCAAGTTGTTAAATGGGATTAAAAAATAGCCATAAAATTATGAAAAGTCATGGGGTGTAAAGGAAAAGAATGTTAAGATTTTACACAGAGGTGTTGAGGGAGTATTTGGTACTTCTATTGAGGAATACAATTGGATCCAAGTAAAGAAACAAACATCCAAATTAAGAAAAGTGATCATAACTAAGTTAAGCTGAATAAAAGAAAAATATAAAGTGCAGTGTTCAGATTAATGAGTATATATCAAGCATTTGGGTGATTGTGGTAATGAAACCATTAGAATAACATAATAAATTGAGAAGTGAATATACTCCATTTCTCAAAGCAATCTGACTGTAACAAGAATATAGGAAAAACAAGAACAAATATATAAATAACTTGACAAATAAATAACAACTCATCCCTGGTCAGAAATACTCAGAAATATTAAGAGCAACCCTAGAGTTCAGACTGAAAGGTGCTCAAATCACTAGGCAAGGAAATTTCATTCAGAGAACACATGGAAATGATCTTTATTAGAGACTATGATCACTAAGCATACCTTGCTGATAGAATCAAAGGAAGGAAAACATAGCAATAAGCTTGGAAATGTTTGTTGTCAAGGCGACTAATGGTGGAAATAAAATGGAACAGCAAGGCCATTAGCACTTTTCCTTTTCTGCTCAGAATCACAAATAGTGACACTTGATCTTAGGTGGAGAAGTGAGTGTCAAAGCTGGGAACAAAGACCCGAAAGACTGTTCTTGGCCACTAATTATTTTCAGAAGGTTAGGGACATCTCACACTCAGAACAAAGACCCTGGCACATAAATGCTGGCAACAGAGATTTCATATATGATCAAGATGGTGATCACAGTAAGGTGGAGAGTGACTGGAATATGACTGCCTAGTAACAATTAAATAAAAATATCCAAGTGAAAGCAATGTTAACAAACATAATGTAGATAGTAAACACAGGAATTTCAAATAAATGTAATAAATGTTTCCAAATTAATCATTTGATATTGAAAATAAAATATTCATTAAAAACAGAGATTAAGTCATATTTCAAAGTTAAACCATTTTCAAAATTAACATTTTATTACAAGTATATGTCCTATAACTTTAAAAGAATTGCCTTTTTTTAGTGGAGAAAAGTTGATGTATCCTTTATTTAGTGATTGTCTTCAACTTCTTCATCCTTCTTGTGTTCTCCCTTCTGCTCCTCCCCTTTCTGCTCCTCATCCTCCTTCATCCTCTTTTCTTGCCTTAAGTTCTTAGGTTCTTTCTTAGGTATAGATGCACTCGTTGCTCTATCAGTGAATGCGTCTTTAGTTCCTTTATGGATGTATGTCTTGGAGCTGGATTATCAGACCTCTGAGCTGCCCAAGATGAGTAGCAGCATCTCAACTTGTATCCTGTGGAAGAGCAGTACATGCTCTAATCCACTGAGAAAACTTTCCAACCTCCTGTATCTCTTACTAAGTGAGCAGTTATTTCAGTGAAAAAAAAGGCCACTACCTATTTTCAAAACAGTGTTAATTATGTATGAAGCAATTACTTTTAATGTCATATCAAGATAGTCTACAAAGTTCTTTGAACTTGCATTTTTCTTTGTAAACATAGAGCTTAGTTAAAACGAATAAAATAGAAGACATTTACATGTGAAATTATCTGAATGTACAACAAAGTAACTTTAACTTTTATACTGAATATATAAACTTTAAACTTTTTGACTGTGCTGATTGAATGAATATACAGATGTCACATTACAGTACTCATTTCTGATATTAAATTCTTTAATTCCAAGTGTAAAATTCTTGGAATATGCACAATTTTACTGGCAGAAGAGCAGCTAGGATGGGTTATATGGAAGACACTCAATAGTTTAAGAATGAGTGAAGGATTAATTGCTTGCCAACTTGTTTAAAATATGTTGTTTTGTGTTAGTAACGTGGTGTCTGTTATAAATGGAATTTTTAAACAAGTCTCTGAGCCTGGTGGGTCGCTTAGTGGAAGAGTAATTGCCTAGCCACAAAGAGGCTATGGATTCAGCAATGTATAATTGCTAATAACATCTCACTAAACTTATCTATTATATGAAATCATTAAGAAATACTGAACAGTTATAGGCAAAGCAGTTTTAAACTAGCCCTAACAAGGGAGTTTACAGAAGCTAGCTACTTTAAAAATTTTAAAGTGCACAGTAAAATATTATCTCTTTGACATCCTGTAGTCTTTCTTACCAGTTTCTTCTCAACATATGTGAAGATTCAGATTGCTCTTCTGAAATTATTAAGAGATTGTCTGACATCTAGTGGGCACTCACTAAATACTTGCTTGCTAAGTTATGTTACGAAAAGATAGAGGGAAACAAAAGAAGAGATAAGTCTCCACAATATATCAACATCTTAAAATGTCCCTCTGGTAGAAGGAATTGGCAGGTAGCCTAGTAGCTTCTAGGGTAAAAACATGAAACATGACTGCAGAGGCTAATCCAAAAAGTGTTAAGAAACATTTCATTACAAAAATTCACAAATGTTTTAAGAATTAGATAAAACATAATGATAAGATGGATCAGAAAAATGGAAGGTTTTGATGTGAATAGAGGTTATAGAAACATTTTTTACTTTATTAAGGAAGCAAACACTAAAGGACTTCACCATACACAGAATATTCTAGGGGAGAATTGTATAAAGAAATGTGTGATTCACCAGGAACAGCTTAGAATACATGTAACAAGATTAATATAAGTTAATATTAGTTTTAACATTAGAGTTTGCTGCATATTATTTCAAATGAAAATCTTTCACAATTATAATTGAATGGAATTTACTTTCAAAGCCTTTCAAAACATCCTTTTCAATGAACTTATCTGTTTATTTTTATTGTTTACAGCACATGCTTTTTTTTTTTTTTTTTTTTT
>NW_022196914.1:15096729-15110662 GCF_008632895.1 Mastomys coucha
TTTTTTTTTTTTTTTTTTTAAGAATTGTCTCTGCTGTCTAGCTGGCGGAATCTTACAAGTAATGTTGTCTAGGTATGTAATTTCACATTAAGCCAAATCATGTCACTGGACAAGTCCTGCTTCTAACGATTTTCTAGATCATCTTGTTTTTAATGTACTATTGTTATTTAATCTTTCAGAATTTCATAAATATATATATGTATGTATAATAAGTGTATCCTTCTACCCCTACTCCAGTTATTCATGAACTCCCCAACCACGTCTAACTTCTATCTATGCATTTTCTATTTTTTAAATTATCCCATTAAGTACAATTAGTGCTGCCCATATATGCACAAGTGCAAAGGCTTCCACTGACTCACGGACAGTCTGCTGGGAGGCACACCACTGAAGAAACTCTTCCCCCTAGCAGTTACCAAGTGCCAGCATCTACTTAGCCAGGCATGGAGGCTTCTGAGCCTCTCCCAACCATGCTGTTTCTAAAGCTCACTCTTTTCAATGTCTTGTGCAAGTTGCTGTAAGTTCATCGCTGGAAAAGCCAAGCCAGATCAGAAGGTAGTTTTGCAGTATTCTCCCTGAACCTCTCACAGTTAGACTATTTTTGCTTCTTCTTTAGCAATGTTTGCCAAACCTTTGTGGTTTGTGCTTATAATGTTCCATTTGGGGGACAAACATAGACTGTTTTTTATTGAAAATTTTTAGGCATTCAACTCCTTTCTATTTCTCTATCAACATTATTCAAACTAAATATTCAAATAGAAAATAATTCAATAAATATAACTAAGTGTATCTTTGTTGTTCAAATTCTATGGCTATCCATTCTTCATAGTCTTAAATAAGTGTACAGATGCAAGCATAAGTAATAAGAACACTCTAATTGTAAGTTGAACATATGCTTGTGTGCTTCTGAAAAATGATGAACTTTCTGATATGTGATTCCATGACAGTCAGATGAAATGCTAGCATATTGGAAATAAACATATAAATCAGATATATGGAAAATTGATTTTCTTTCACACTAAAATACAAATTCTTGTGATTTATTGTTTGATGAAAGCATAAACTTTCAAGTTATAATCTGCAACCAGACTTTGCCTATTTTGTGTTTTTTTTTTTCCTTCCACCCTTTTTCACCTTCTTTCCACACCTTCAAAAAGCCAAACAGTAGTTAAGAGATAAAAACGACTTTTTGCTGTTTAGGAGTGTAGAGCTCCTTGGGACATGTTTGGTCTTCACTATTAGGATATCTGATTTCTTCTTCGTCTTTGTGCACTACTACTTTAAAAGCTGCAACCAACAGTAACCAAACCAACAATTAACAACCTGCCCCCCCACCTCTTGGGGTTCTAGCATTTATATGCCTTCTGAAAAGTACCCAGAATTCTAAATGTCACACAATCACAGAAACTATGGTGCAGGCAAAATCATGCCCCTGCTAGAGCATGAGACAAATCATAATTAGCTGCCAAGGAAAATCTGAAGCAGCCCGATACCCCACATTCGATATTAAAAAAAAATTCTTATAATATTTTTGTATTTTTTAAAGAAACCAAAATTCTCATTACAAGCATCATTAAATCTTAATGATTAATTTAATGATTAGTATTTATATCAACTTCACAGTTACAGAGTTTAAATTTTCTCAAAATGTCAGATTGTCATATAAAAATAAAATTAGATAGCCACTTGGTTTTCCTGTATGGAAGAAGCAGATGGAAGGAACACATGGATTAGATGCCAAGAAGGAAGAAATGATAATGTCTATTTTTTGTAAAAAGAGAAATCAGATTTTATATAAAATTATTTTGTTATTATAATAAATAGAAGTTCTATTACTTTCTTTGGTTATTTATTTTGGAATTTCTCTCAAATACCCCATAATCAATAGTGATATTATTGATGTATTTCAAAAAAAAACCAGTCTAATCACATAAAGACGTAAGGATTATATAAAATCAATATTAGACACATTGATCAGAAAGGGATATGATTGAGTCTAATGACAGTTATATTTAATAAGGCAATCCCTGAAAGAAATATCAATTATTTCATCAATTTAATATTTCAATGAATCTGCCATGATATTTCATGGTCTAGACAAGTTGAAATCCTATTATATATATTATTAAAGCGAGATACTTGTGCTTCATTTAGAACAATCAATTTCTTAATTTTAGGAACCAGGAACTTCAGTGCTATTAAGTATACAAGCCTGTGTCAAATGCAGATCACTATTAAGTATAACAATATTGACAAAATGCATACTGTGCAATCATGGTTATAGTCTGTGGAAACCACAGGATCCAGCTTCATAAAGAACATATAGTCTATCTAAAACTTGAAAGCAAAGTTGGGTGTTATGAATAGATAAATGTGGAAAGATATTTTAAGCAGCAGAGATGACACTTGAAAAGGAAGGAAGCAGAAACCAGATTTTTTTTTTTTCATCAAAGAGTTTTACTTAAAGAATGAGGATGTTGATCTTTGCTTAAAGTCCTGTAGGATCAAAGCTAAATCTATTCAGAATTTCTTTATTCTCTGCTACCACTCTTTTTCAGAATCCTTCTACCAGACACTTTATTTACAAAATTAATGGCAGCATAAAATTTATATTCCCACTGATTTCAAAATTTCTTTGTGCATGAATTCTTCTCTCAGGAATACTTTGTTCTCCTGACTTCTAGAAGATGGTAGAGCACATGTGGATCCAATCCTTAGAATATAGCCAAATGCTTGAAAACCTACTCATTTTTCTACTGAGTCAGGACATTGCACAGAGCATTATATAATCACAAAATTAACCACAAAATTGTAATCAACCTGCCATGACAGCTAACTTTTTATATGTCAACCTGAAAGCCATAATTACTATGATTAATTGTTTGGTTCAACCTCAGAAACCATAAAGGTGTCTGGATGTCTTATTTTGAAAGGAAGAATAAACAAGAAAAGCAGAGGGAGAACTCTCACACAAAACTATTGAGATATTCAAAAGAAAACAACACATATAACTTTTGGCACGTGAAAGACACTAATTGTATTGCATGAGCTATAGCTTCTCTTCTTACTGATATTATTCTCTTTCCTTTGTTGTGTTGGCTGTATGGTGTGTTAACCCACTATAAGGTACTGCAGAAAGTTGTGTCTTCTTGCTTCATTAATTCTCTCTACAGAGCTTCAAGAACAATTGTCTTGGAAATCCAAATAATACTAAGAATAATAGCAGAAACTGATGACATTCAAGTGCATTGACAATCCCTCATTGCATAATTAATAAAAATTTATAATATAATAAGTTATATTATAACATTATATAATATAAAATATATAATTCTATTATATATAATTATAATATACAATATTATAATAAATTATATAATATATTGTATATTATATAATGTTATTTAATATATATTATATAATTTAATATTTAATATAATAAAAATTATAATAAAATTTATAAAATTCATAGATGGTATAGATGTATATATGGAGTTTTAAAGTTCTATGTATGTGAATATAAATAAATAAATAATGAAGTCAGTAACTTCAAATAATTATTCCACATATAGAACATAAACAAAATTCAAGCAAAATATACCTCATTTTCTTCTCTGACACTTTAAAAAGATGTCCACATTTCACTTTTAAAATAATTTGAGTGCTATAGTGTGTTTTTTTACTTAACACTAACATTTTATCATTATTAGATTAGTGATTGCTCATGATTTACTTGAATAATCAACATCATTTCATGCCTCTGGGTTTTCTCTTTCTGTGTGTGCATGTCCATTTTTATCTGGACTTGTGTGAAATTCTAGAATTCTCCTGAAACCCAGATTTCTTTAAAAGAGTTTCCTCACGAGCTAATCCATCTGAAGAGTGTGTTATCTCTCCACTACAGACCTTACGAATGGCCACATCCCTTTACAACATGAAACTCTGTGCTGGTTACTTTTGTCAATTACTCCAGAGTCAGTAAGAAATAGAATAAAAAGAAAGACACATCCTATTTGCCTTCACTCAAGTACTTGACTGAATAACAGACAAAGTGGATGAAGGAATGAAAAAAATAATAGGCAGCAAATGGTAGAAATACTGTTATTTTAATGCTCACAAATTGTGATTAAAGTATAATGTTAATTTATTATTTCTCTGGTATAAGTTTAAAATATACATAATAAGAACTAGGTTAAGAAAAATGACATTTAATGTAATATCTTGATTGTATTAATTATAGTCCTAAAGGGCTTTATATATTCTAAAAAAAAGAATAAAACCATGTTTCATATAAAAAATTCAATGGATAATTTAGAGCCTTTGAAAATCAGTGCATAATTATCCAAATTTCTACTTAGCTTTATATTTTTGACCCAAGTCATAAAATGAAGAAAAATTGAAAATTCTAACTCTAGGCAAAAATAAGCATCCTACTAATTACCATGACTCAATTATATTTTACAAGCACAAAATTCTGATACGAATAAAGAATATTGCATAGTCTAATTATTCAAAAATAAAGGAAATAGATTTGTACAAAATAATAACTGTATAATAGTCATAAAGCATAAAATACAGGTTGTTAGCAAGCAGAATAACAACATGTAGAAATTCAGGTTTTTAAAGGTGGCTATTTTTATTTTTAATTATGTACATGTCTATGTGTGGGTATATGGGTGTCTTAGTCAGGGTTTGGATTCCTGCACAAACATCATGACCAAGAAGCAAGTTGGGGAGGAAAGGGTTTATTCAGCTTACTTCTACATTGCTGTTTATCACCAGAGGAAGTCAGGACTAGAACTCAAACAGGTCAGAAAGCAGGAGCTGACGCAGAGGCCATGGAGGGATGTTTCTTACTGGCTTGGTTCTCCTGGCTTGCTCAGCCTGCTCTCTTATAGAGCCCAAGACCTCCAGCCTAGGGATGGCACCACCCACAAGGGGCCCTACCCCCTTGATCACTAATTTGAGAAAATGCCCCACAGCTGGACCTCATGGAGTCACTTCCCCAACTGAAGCTCCCTTCTCTGTGATAAATCCAACCTGTGTCAAGTTGACACACAAAACTAGCCAGTACATGGGTAAACTATACTTGTAAATGTAGCTAGAATTAGAATATATCAAATAAATTTCAATGTCATTCTCAATATTAAAAAAAAAATCTGCTGTAAAAATAAATTTTAATCACATGATAATATTGTCATCTTGGAGGCGTCCTGCTGAATAAGCTCACGCTTTCTAGTTCTTTCTGAACTCTGGCTAGCTGGTTCAACTCAGCTGTTCTGACTCAAACTCCCCTCCAAGCCAACTGATTTAATCTGGCTTCTCTCAGCTTTTCAATGAAATGCTCTGTTTGGCCTCAATATAATTCTAAATATTTGCTCTAATCTTCTGTCTCCATTTTATTCTCTGGCTTCAAGTTCCTCTGCTGACCCGCACTGAAGCTGTATGACCTCAGGAACAAACTCAGCTCCCCTGCACTGCACTCACTGCACTGACTCCCAGATCACTGCCAGACTGACTCCAACTGACTAAACTCTCAGTTTACTCACCTGAACTGACTAATGAAGTGACTCTCCTCGTACAGCTCTTAAATAGCTCTTCTCTTGAGAGTTGGGAATGTCCTGTCTCAACTCTTTCTAGCAAAGTTTTTTTTTTTCATTAAATATTTTCTTTATTTACATGTCATGTGATTTCTCCTTTCCCAGTTCCCCTCAAAAGACAAAACAAAACAAAACAACCAGAACACATTGTTTGGAATTCAAGATGCGTACTAAAGGATTCCAGCCAGAAGGATTAAAGGTATGTGCTAAGGGCATCTCTACAATTCCAGGGAGATCACACAGACATAGAAGGTCTGTGTGAACATCGCTGGATTAAAATTCCTAGACAAACTTCTAGAGACAAACTTAAATTATTTCTACTACAATTTTTAACCCATTCAAAATTCTTCTTTTGCTGATAGTTTCAAAACTGCACTACTAAAGTTGAATATATATTTACACAAACTCAGTTAAATCAAACATCATGGTAAACTCTTGATTAAAGTATAGCCATTTACTGGCACACATTTTGTTGACAGTAAGACTTTACTACAATGAAAACAGAAAAATCAAGCGCATGATAATGAAGGACAGAGGCATAATAATAACTGAGTTCTTTGGTTTTCAGAATGTAGCCTGTTTTTTTTTTATTTGATGTTTTCTTATTTACAATATCGCCTTTCCCAGGTTCCCCTCCAAAATAAAATAAAAGAAAATAAAAGAAAATAAAACTAAAACAATCACCTGTTCCCTCACCCTCCTCCTGCTCACCATCCCACCCCCTCCGGCTTACTGGCCCTGGCATTCCCCTATACTGGGGCATACAACCTTCACAGGGCCAAGGGCCTCTCCTCCCATCGATGACCGGCTTGGCCATCCTCTGCTATACACATGCTGCTGGAGCCATGAGTCCCCCCGACCCCCATGTGTACTCTTTAGTTGGAGTTTTAGTCTCTGGGAGCTCTGAGGGTACTAGTTAGTTCATATTGTTGTTCCTCCTAAGGGGCTGCGAACACTTCAGCTCCTTATGTCCTTTCTCTAGCTCCTTCATTGGGGACCCTGTACTCAGTCCAATGGATGGCTGTGAGCCTCTACTTCTGTATTAGTTGGGTACTGTCAGAGCCTCTCAGGAGAGAGCTATCTCAGGCTCCTGTCATCCAGCACTGGCTGGCATCAACAATAGTGTTTAGATTTGATGATTGAATATGGGAAGGATTCCCAGGTGGAGCAGTCTCTGAATTGTCCTTCCTTTAGTCCCTGCTCCATAGTTAGCCTCTACAACTCCTTCCATGGGTATTTTGTTCCTCCTTTTAAGAAGGAACTAAGTATCCTCACTTTGGTCTTCCTTCTTCTTGAGTTTCTTATGGTTTGTGGTTTGTACTTTGTGTATTCTGATCTTCTAGGCTAATATCCATTTATCAGAGAATGCATATCATGTGTGTTCTTTTGTGATTGGGTTACCTCACTCAGGATGATATTCTTCAGGTCCATCCATTTCCCCAAGAATTTCATAACTTCATTGTTTTTAATAGCTGAGTAGTACTCCATTGTGTAGATGTACCACAATTTCTTTATCCATTCCTCTGTTGAGGGACATCTGGGTTGTTTCCAGTTTCTGGCTATTATAAATAAGGCTGCTAAGAACATAGTGGAGCATGTGTCCTTACTAGATATTGGAGCATCTTCTGGGTATATGCCCAGAAGTGGTATAACTGAGTCCTCAGGTAGGTACTATGTCCAATTTCTGGAGATCCAGATTTAACAACAAGCAAAACAATTGAAAATATTGGAATGAGAAAGGGGCTTTCAAGTCATAAAGGGCCCAGTCTACCACCTTTATAAATTAAATTTAATTATCTATTCTCTTCTGTTGTGGAGGTTTTTTTCTATTGCACACTGCTGACCCCTGAGCTTTGATGCTACATTGAGGGCTTTGGGGAACTTATCAGGCAAAATTGATCCCTTCTCACCAAAACCTCTTAGTGTTAGGAGTTTCCAGAACTAAATTCTGAGTTATTTTCTTGAGTTCAACAACTAGTGTCATTTGAGCCCTGTGGTTGTCTTGTAAAGCTGCACAATGTAAAAGTGTGGAGGTTAGACTCAGAGAAGAGGGGGCAGGCGAAGTATCTGCTCCTTTGTATCTACTTTGGTAAAGCAAACAGAAGCCCCAGATTTTCATATACATGAGCTCTCCTTTGTTGTAATATCTTGTCAAATAAATTGAGTATTTAATGTAAAAAAAAAAAGAAGAATGTAGCCTGACTTCTTAAACTACACCCTATAGAAATTCTAGCACAGGTTTCAAAATACTGCATGGAGTAACTTAAGTTATCCTTTTCTTTAATTGAAAAAGGCAATCATCTTGTCTCTGTTGAGATCATCTCCTCAAGAGGTTGCAAATTTTCTGACATGTTGGAAGGAATCAAGGATTATTTTTAATTAATTTTAGAGTAAGAAAGAAGCACTCAAGAAAAATGTCAGAGGAAGAAGAGAAAGAGTAAAATAAAAATTGGAGGCATTATTTTAAAACAGGATTTCTAAATTAATGAGTAGGGCTATTATTCTTTCTATTTTGTTTTTATATTATTATTATATTGGTTATTTCTCCATGTAGCTGTGTGTATGGAGAGGATTCTAAAAACTTCTTAAGTATGTTTAATAAAAAGTCCTAAGATCAACTTTATGTAGCATAAATTTGAACAATTAATATCACATAAACAATTAAAATCACATACCATAAAGATTCCATAATTAGTTATTTTACTAATAAATAAGTAAAGCAACCTAAAACTAATTATGTCATTATTTATTTTGAAAAATTGGAAGACAAAATAACTCTCCAACTCTCCTGATGAGTCAACAGAGCAGAATAGTACGACAAAGTAAGTATCAATTTAGCAGTCATAAATGCAAATAAGCACAAACATCCAGTACAATTTATTAAGATGAACTTTTTAAAAAGGTCAAAAATACTTCAGCTAAATGTTAAACCTACTCTTCCATTATAATTGAATGTCTAATATAAGGAAATGGGTTGTTTTTTCTTAATTTTTAACATCAATCTTAAAAACTAAGCAAACTAGTTTTCCAAAATGTTAGCAGTGATGGCAGAATCCTTAAGTTGGAGGAACATTCAGTTGTTCATGAGCTGGCTGAGAACTCTTGCTTTATTAGGACAATGGATTTTCTTTACCTTGGGTCTTTACTGTTAGCCAATAGGAATTACTGCTTGAAATATTGTACACTGAGAGACTTCCAATATACCACAAGCAGAGTAGCTGTAAATTACAGGAAATCTATTTTGAGAGACCATAGGGTAAAGTTACAGTAAGACTGATGAAGGTTAAATAACATATATTTTGGGCAAGGCTACAAATCTATAGTAGCGGAAACTAGTATAGATGGGTAATATCTGCTATTGTAAAGCAAACAAAAGCTGTCTGGAATTTGCAGGTGTGATATGGTTTTGCACAGTGATGAAACTTGGGATGAATGAGAACTTCCTTTTAATAGTATTTATCGTATCTCTCACTCAGTTTATTCTGTGCATATTGTTCAGTGTTTGTGTTTATCTACCTGTAAACTGCATGATGCTTCTTTAAAGAAAATAATCCTTTGGGATACAATTGATATAATTTTCTAAGATAGCATGTGTGCCACTAATATGCATGTAGTCATGACAAAATATTTCAATGATGTTAACAACTGTTGGTAGAATGATTAATGAGTTGAATTAAATGCCACAGTGCAAATAAATCTTAGAAGATGCCCTATCAAAGAAGAGGGCAAGACCATGTTTAAGGAAAGGACACATGAGTTGAAAGCCATGCTATGCAGTGTTAATTACTACTAACATGTTCACTGAATCACCAGTAAAAATGGGATTCTTTTCCTAGTCTATTTGATATCGCTTATCTATTGAGGTTATGTCCTTTATTTCTGCCTCCTTTACATTGATTTTTTTTAAACGTATTCTATTATGTTTGTCCTCAGAAGGTGATTCTGAATCTATCTCTTTTATTTTCCTTTTTATTATTTCATATTTATTATGCAAGTTTTTGGGTTTCTTGCATGTGTCATCTGAGTTCATCATATTTACATTCCTGTTGAATTATCTTGTTCACTTTCCTCCTCTCTTCTAATCCCCTTCCTCTTTCTAAATGGGCTTCTCTTTTCTGCTTTCACCAAGCACAAACTGTATTTTACACGTGAGAAATGAGTAATATTTGTCCTTCTCAATTTGACTTGCACATGGCACTATAAATCAGTTTGTAACTCCAAGCTTTTTTTTTTTTTTTAGTATCTTGTGATACTATGAAGCAAAGGATTTTGGAAAATAGGATTAGTGTCTTTGGGCTTGGGGTTCACACATGTTTCCTAATGAATGCGATAAAATTAATGCCTCAATCTGGGCCAAAGTAGGGACAAATTTCTTGAAGCACTCCTAGCAGTGTTTCTCCCAGGTTTAGAAATCCTCTGATTTAGAGGACTTATGTATAAATTCAAAGATTATTTTTCCATTGCTCCTAGGGATAGAGACAGTAAGTAGAGCTCAACATAATTTTGAAAGCAAGCTACCTGTTGTTCTATGAGTAACACAGTCTTTTTTATCATGCCTATAATCTCTGCTGTCTGCCATAGTCTCTGAAATCGTGGAAGACCACCGTTATATGCTCCCACTTTATGGCATTGACTTTCCAATCATTCATCCCAACAGAAAAATATATGGAGACTACACTTATTCAAATTTATTTTTGATCTATAAAGTCATCAAAAGTATATCTCTATGAGTTTACATGCTAACTAAGGTTTCTGACGTTCTGCAGCATTTTTCATGCTTAGTTTTGGGAAACTTCTTCTATATAGCTCACAATTGCTTTGAACTCATAATTTCATAATCTTGCATTGTCCTCTCTGAGTCTGGGATCCTTGTTTTCTGTCACCACATACTAAGCATTTTCTAAAGGCTAAAATGAATGAATCTCTACTCTCTCTTAAAGGAGATCATAGATGACCAGTATTTAAAAGCAACCCTTAAGATTTAATGATGGTAAATTTTAATAAATTGATATGAGGCATTTTGCTTCCAAAGTACCACTTAAGTTTATATTTCTGGCTTGATTTTGATCACAAAACACTGGAAATGGCACATTGCAGACAGAAAAGTTATTGCCCTGTAAAAAACTGCTCTTATAGGGGAATCCAGGGCAGGGAGGTGGGAGTGGGTGTGTGGGTGGAGGAACACCCTCATAGAAACAGGGGGAGGGAGGATGGGATAGGGTGTTTCTGGGAAGGGGGGGAACCATTAAAGGGGATAACATTTGAAATGTAAATAAAGAAAATATCTAATATAGTTATAGGCAATTCTGAGCTGTCCACTGTGGGTGCTGGGAACGAAACCTGGTGCCTCTGTGAGAGCAGCATGAGCCTGAGGTGCTGAGACCTCTCTCCAGTCTTGGTTGTTACTTTTACATCTTCATTGTGTATCCTAACTAAGAAACTTTTGTCATTATGATCAATAAATTATATTAAAAATATGGGTTAGTTAAACTTTTGTAAAGTTGCCCAGCATGCCATTTGTTAGGTTATGAATACAAAATCTAAATGAGGGGTTTTATGTTCTATGTGTACAAGAGTTAGAAATTTTAAAACAGAGAAACTTGTCATTACTTTCTTTAACCTTGTACAAGATTTAGGTAGCCAGACTGGTCAGAAATTAAACAAATATATACAGAGAAGATTTCTTAATAGCACAATCCTGTATTGATTTCTATTCCCCCTTGGAAAGTATTGATAAAATTAGGTGAGGACACACAAAAGACTGATCTTGAATGTTGGTCCCTACTTCTGCTACAATCAAGCTAGAGGTGATAATCATGAGTCATTCCTCAGGAAAGGGGGTCCATTTTCTGGATATGAACTGTAATTCCTTTTGTAGGTACTGCACACTGTAAAACCCCCAGCTTTCTCTAGTTTTTCAGGATGGCAGACTGAGATAGCATTTCCACTGACATGTTTTCAATGTTACAGGAAATCCTTGTGTACAAAAATGCTCAGAAGTAGCCAGTGGCCACCTTGATGTCTCATCAGAGTTTCCATTCTGTCTCCTTCTCCATTCTCATCCTGAGTTCTCTGTCAGAAGATTTTGGGTGTATTTTAAAAGTTAAGGACATTAGATATCCTTGAAAAGTCTAGATTCAAAGTCCTATGAGAAGGAAAGCAGAAGTTTACGTTTGTACAGTGTACTCTGATGGACTGAAGGATTTCTCTTTTTACTGTGTCTTCATTTTCTGTCTATTCTGTGCATCTGCTCTGTATATGTGTTGCATAGTGGACACAATTGCTCTAGAAGACCATTTTTATGTTCATAATCCACTTTTTGAGATTTTTTAATTTTATAAATTTATTTTTTACACTCCATATTTCATCCCCTGCAACCCAATCCACCTTTCAACTGCTCCATATCTCACACCTTCTCCCCAAATCCTTGTCTCCACGTGGATGCCCCACTCGCCACCCCACCTGACCTCTAAACTCCTCCAGTCTCTTGAGGGTTCGGTGCATCATCTCTGAATAAACATAGACCTGGAAGTCCTCTACTGTATGTGTGTTGGGGGCCTCATAACAGCTGGTGTATGCTGTCTGTTTGGTGGTCCAGTGTTTGAGAGATCTCGGGTGTCCAGATTAATTGAGACTGCTGGTCCTCCTACAGGGTTGCCCTTCTCCTCAGCTTCTTTCAACCTTCCCTAATTCAACCACAGGGGTCAGCTGCTTTTGTCCATTGGTTAGGTGCAAATATCTGCATCTGACTGTTTCAACTGTTTGTTGGGTCTTTCGGAGGGCAGTATTGATACGTCCCTTTTTGTGAGCTCTCCATAGCCTCATTAATAGTGTCAGGCCTCGGGACCTGCCCTTGAGCTGGTTCCTACTTTGGGCCTGTTGCTGGATCTCTTTTCCTCAGTCTCCTCTCCATTTCCATCCCTGTAATTCTTTCAGATAAGAATAATTATGGGTCAGAGATGTGATGTGGGATGGCAACTTCATCCCTCACTTGATGCCCTGTCTTCCTGCTGGATGTGGGCTCTATAAGTTCCCTCTCCCTACTGTCAGGCATTTCATGTAAGGTCCCTCCCTTTAATTCCTAAAAGTCTCTTACCTCCCAGGTTTCTGGTGCATTCTGGAAGGTCCCCCCAGCCTCCTATTTTCTGAGGTTGCCTGTTTCTATTGTTTCTGTTGTCCCTCAGGGCTTCAGTCCTTTTTCCTCACCCAATACCAGATCAGGTTCCCCTCTCTGCCCCACCCCACTCCACCCCTCCTGTCCACCTTCCCTCCCAGACTCCTCCATCCCTTTCCACTTGTGACTGCTTTCTTCTCTCTTCCAAGTGGGACTGAGGCATCGTCAGTTGGTATTTCTGCTTGTTGACTTTGTTGAGTTCTGTAGACTGTATCTTCTGTATTCTGTACTCCCCCCCCAATATCTACTTATTAGTGAGTACATACCATGCACTTCCTTTTTGTCTGAGTTACCTCACTCAGGATGATATTTTCTAGTTCCATCCATTTGCCTGCAAAACTCAGGATGTCCTCATTCTTAATAGCTGAGTACTGTGTAAATGAACCACAGTTTCTGTATCCATTCTTCTGCCATGGGACCTCTAGGTTGTTTCAAGCTTCTGGCTATCACAAATAAGGCCGCTATGAACATAATGCAACATGTACCCCTGTGGCATGGTGGGGTATCTTTTGTGTATATTCCCAAGTGTTATAGCTGGGTCTTCAGGTAGATCTATTTCCAATTTTCTGAGGAACCTCCAGATTGATTTCCAGAGTGATTGTACCAGTTTGCAATCCCACCTGAAATGGACAAGTATTCCTCTTTCTCCACATCCTATCCAACATGTGTTGTCACCTGAAGTCTTGATCTTAGCCATTCTGAGTGGTGTAAGGTGGAATATTAGGGTCGTTTTGATTTACATTTCTCTGATCACTAAGTACTTTGAATATTTCTTTAGGTGCTTCTCAGCCATTCAAGATTCTTCAGTTCTGAATTTTTGGTTTAGTTCTATACCCCTTTTTTTGATTGGGTTGTTTGGTTTATGATGATTAAATTTTTGAGTTCCTTATGTATTTTAGATATTAGTCTTCTATTCGATGTGGGGTTAGTGAAGATTTTTTTCTAATCTGAAGGGTGTCAATTTGTCTTATTGACTTCTTGTACCCGATTTCAGTGAGATTGCTTCAAGTATGTCTCCATTTAATTTGATATTGGCTGTTGGTTTGCAGTAAATTGCTTTTTTTAATTATTATTATTTTTTATTAGATATCTTCTTTATTTACATGTAAATTTCTCCCTTCCCAGTTTCCCCTCTAAAAAACAAAGAAACAAACAAAAA
>NW_022196914.1:15111335-15157063 GCF_008632895.1 Mastomys coucha
TCTGGCTATTATAAATAAGGCTGCTATGAACATGGTAGAGCATGTGTCCTTCTTACATGTTGCATTATGGGCGTTGAATTCCTGATCTCTCCAATAGTTTTAACACAAAGGGGTGTTGTATTTTGTCAAATGCTTTTTCTGCATCTAAGGAGTTGATAATGTGATTTTTTTCTCTGAGTTTCTTTATATAGTGGATTACATTAATGGATTTTTATATATTAAACCATCCTTGCATCCTTGGGATGAAGCCTACTTGATCATAGTGGATGATGGTTTTAATGTGTTCTTAGATTCGGTTTGCAAGAATTTTATTGAGTATTTTTACATCGATATTTATAAGCGACATTGGTCTGAAGTTCTCTATTTTTGGTTGGGTCCTTCTGTGGTTTAGTTATCAGAGTAATTATGGCTTCATAGAATGAGTTAGGTAGTGTTCCTTCTGTCTCTATTTTATGGAATAGTTTGAGGAAAATTGGTCTCAGATCTTCTTTGAAGGTCTGGTAGAATTCTGCACTAAATCCATCTGGCACTGGACTTTTTTTGGTTGGGAGGTTTTTAATGACTTCTATTTCCTTATGTGATATGTACCTATTTATATAGTTTACCTGCTCCTGATTTAACTTTGGTATGTGGAATCTGTCTAGGAAATCCTCCATTTCATCTAGATTTTCCAGTTTTGTTGAATATAGACTTTTATAGTAGGATCTGATGATTTTTTAATTTCTTTCAGTTTCTGTTGTTATGACTCCCTTTCCATTTCTGATTTTGTTAATTTAGATACTGCTTCTGAGCCTTTTACTTAGTTTGGCTAGGGATTTATCTATCTTGTTGATTCTCTCAATGTACTAGCTTTTGGTTTTGTTGATTCCTTATATTATTTTCTTTGTTTCTATTCGGTTGATTTCAGCCCTGAGTTTGACTATTTCCTGCCTTCTGCTCCTCTTGGGTGAGTTTGTTCTTTTTGTTCTAGAGCTTTCAGGCATACTATTAAGTTGTTAGTGTAAGATCCCCCCAGTTTCTTTACCACGGCACTTAATGCTATAAATTTTCCTCTTAGCACTGCTTTCATTGTGTCCCATAAGTTTGAGTATGATGGCTCAACATTTTCATTAAATACGAGGAAGTCTTTTATTTATATCTGTATTTCTTCCCTGACCAAGCTGTCACTGAGTAGAGAATTGTTCAGTTTCCATGTGTATGTGGGTTTTCCGTAGTTTTTGCTGTTATTGAAGACCAGCCTTAGGCCGTGGTGATCTCATAGGATGCATGGAATTATTTCAATCTTCTTGTATCTGTTGAGGGTTGTTTTGAGACCAGTTATATTGTTGATTTTGGGGAAGGTACCATGGGGTGTTGAGAAGAAGGTGTATTCTTTTTTTTTATTGTGAAATGTTCTGTAGATATCTATTAAATCCATTTGGTTCATAACCTCTCTTAGTTTCACTATATTTCTGTTTAGTTTCTGTTTCCATGATCTGTCCATTGCAGAGAGTGGGGAGTTGAAATCTCCCACTATTATCGTGTTGTGTTCAATTTATGTTTTGAGTTTTAGTAAAGTTTCTTTTATGAATTTGGATGCTCTTGCATTTGAGATATAGACGTTCGGAACTGAGACTTAGTGGATTTTCCCCTTCATGAATATAAAGTATACTTCTTCATCACGCTTGATAACTTTTGGTTGAAAGTCTATTTTGTTGGATATTAGGATAGCAACTCCTGCATGTTTTCTGGGACAATTTGCTTGGAAGACCCTATTCTATTCCTTTTCTCTGAGATAGTGCCTGTCTTTGTTATTGAGGTGTGATTCTTTTATGCAAGAAAATACTGTATCTTTTTTGCAAATCCAGTCTGTTAGCTTATGTCTATTCATAGGTGAGTTGAGTCCATTGATATTGAGAGATATTAAAGAGAGATGACTGTTGGTTCCTGATATGTTTGTTTTTATAGGTGGCTTTATGTGCTTGTAGCTCTCTGCTTTTGATTTTGTTCTGAAATGCTTAATATCTTGTCCTGGTGCAGGTATCTTCCTTGTGTTGTAGTTTTTGTTCCAGGATCTTCTGTAGGGGTGGGTTGGTAGTTAGAAACTGTTTGAATTTGTTTTTTTTTTCCCCCTGGAATATTTTGATTTATCCATCTACGTTGATTGAGAGTTTTGTTGGGTATAGTAGCCTGGCATTTTTGTACTCTTAGAGTCTGCATGACTTATGACCAGGCTCTTCTGGCTTTCATAGTCTCTGTTGAGAAGTCTGGTGTAATTCTGATAGGTCTATATTTGTATGTTATTTGGCCATTTTCCCTTGCAGCTTTTAATACTCTTTCTTTACTCTGTGCATTTAATGTTTTGATAATTATGTGACAAAAAGATTTTGTTTTCTGATCCCATTTATTTGGTGTTCTATAGGCTTTTTGTACCTTTGTATCCATCTTTTTCTTTAGGTTGGGGAACTTTTCTTCTAAGATTTTTGTTGAAGACATTTTCAGGTCCTTTGAGGTGGGAATCTTTGTTCTCCTGTATTCTGATTATTCTTAGATTTGGTCTTTTCATTGTGTGTTCAATTTCCTGGATGCTTTGGGTTTTTTATGTATTGAATTTTCTTTGGCAATTGTGTCAATCTCTTCTTCCATATCTATAACACCTGAAATTCTTTTCTATCATTGTATTCAGTTGGAATACTTACATCTGTAATTCCTGACCTCTTTCCTAGGTTTTCCATTTCTAGTTTGCCTCCATTTGTGTTTTCTTTATTGTTTCTACTTCCACTTTTAGGTCTTGGATTACTTTATTCAATTCCTTCACCTGTTTACCTGTATTTTTTCTGTATTTCTTTCAGTGAGTTATTGATATCCTCCTTAAAGTACTCTATTATCTTCATGATATAGGATTTTAGTACAGATTCCTGATTTTCAGGTGTGTTGGTATATTCAGGGCTTGCTGTAGTGGGAGAACTGGCTTCTGACGGTGCTCACATATTTTGGTTTCTGTTGCTTATGGTCTTGAGCTGGCCTTACCTATCTGGATATCCCTGGTGTTTGTTTGTCTGTGTGACTGTGTGGAGTCTGCCTCTTTTGTCCCTGGGTTGCTTCAGATCTCCCAGTAGGACTGGAGCCCTGGCTGTATCTGACCACCTGTGGGACCTTTCAACTGGGAGCTCTTCACAGGGGCAGAGAAGCTGCTGATCTGTTGCCCTGGCTGGAGTAGATCTGGGAGGCCTTCAGACAGCTGCTCTGGGTGCAGGGTTCTTCAACTGCTCTGAGTGCAGCAGGTCCTCTATGATAGATCAGGATATAGAATCTTCATGGGAGGAGACCAACTAGGGGTCTGCCCTAGCAGCAAGGATTGGGCAGAAGTGGGGGAAGGGATGGGAGGAGAGTGGTATTTGGGAGGGCGGGGGTTTGGTGGGTGATAGGTCCAGAGTCCACCAAGCTCCCAGGAGCAGCTCCAGGACTAGGGGGAGGGATGAGTAGGGACATGTGGGGGGATTCTTACCAACTGCTCTGAGTGCAGCAGGTCGTCTACGATGGATTAGAATATGGCATCTTCATGGGAGCAGAACAATTAGGGGTCTGCCCCAGTAGCAAGGACTGGGCAGAAGCCATAATCCACTTTCTTGATTTTGTAATTGATGAAACAACTCATTGATATAACATATATATTTGTATATCATATATGATATATGATAATAAATGGATATAATTTATATTTGATGTAATTTATGCCAATATGATTTTCCTTACTCTAATTACCACTGGTTGTGTTAGCTTATGATAATTGGATATGCAGAATCTGTGACAGAAAGATCATGAGTTCAAGGTTAGCCTGGGCTACACATTTATAAATAAATAAATCAATTAACTCTAATGTAAAAACTATTTGACACAATGAAACTAAGGGGAATTCTTTTACATAATTTCTAAACCTTATAAACTTATTCATATTATTTTTAAAGAAATAACACATTTTGAATAAATCCACCCTGGTTCCCCCCCCAACTTCCCTTATAACCCCCACCACTTTCTATACCAGCTTCTGAATTTCTAAATCTTTTAAAGCTCTTTGTGAATATTTAAATTTGTTTCTCAATCTTAATACATCTTTTTTTTTTGTCCTACCAAAATGAGTTAAATGACAGCTGTTAGACGTGATTTAAATTTATATGAAGCTCTTTCAAGCATACATATCTACATCTTACCTCAGACATGGCTGGTGGCAATTGCTTTAAGTGCATAGTTCAATATATCTATATCCATCTGCAGGTCTTCAGTGCCACCACTATGTATATCACTAGTCTCTGTGATTTTAAATGTTCCCAATGCAAAATATAAGACTCAGGAGACATGGACTTGGCATTAGTCTTGAATCAATTTATTAGCTTAACCTTGCTGTCTTTGCCTCTCAAGATTGGATGAAAAAATTATGGCCTATGGTCAAAAATTTAAGACTTAGTCTGGAGTAAGAAAAGGAGTTCATGTTGTTTGAGTGAAAACTGATGTTCACTAAAAATAAAAGATACTAGAAGAGTTTGTTTCTGACAGTATTAAAATATTTTATTTTGTTTATTAATTACATTTACTATTCTTTCCAGAGAACCTAATACAATCTCTATATTTGATATTCTATAATAGAACATAGGACAGAACAAATGAATATATAATAATATCATAGAATAGAATTTTAATATGTGAAATATTGTTATGGATATAAAAACCATCACTTAAACAATACAAGGAATTAATATGTCCCCAGACTTTTTCAAGTGTTTCTAATTTAGGTAATCCTATCTAAGTAAATTGTCAGTTCACCCTATGCTGGGACACTAAATCAGAAACTTTCATTTATATGTAAAAGAATTGTAGTTTCTATTAAGAGTAGCAATTGTAGAAATAGATAATTTTAAATTTACTTGTCTGTTCATCTTAAAATTAAATACAGTACATGAAATGTTTGTTCATTTTTTAAAAAATACACAAATGTAATTGTGGCTATAAAATATTGCTGTCACCTTATATATTAATGTTGCCAAATATTAATGGATTTAAAAATTTCCAAGTATACTCTAATAAATCCTTTCCTTAAGGTATTTTTCTTTCCTTCCTTTCTTCCTTCCTTCCTTCTTTCTTTCTTTCTTTCTTTCTTTCTTCCTTCCTTTCATTTCGGTTTTTGTTTTTCCAGACAGGGTTTCTCTGTGTAGCCCTGGGTGTCCTGGAACTCACTCTGTTGACTAGGCTGGCCTCGAACTCAGAAATCCACCTGCCTCTGCCTCCCAAGTGCTAGGATTAAAGGCATGAGCCAACACTGCCTGTTTTTTAAGGTATTTTTCACAACATTGAATTCAGTATGAATAGACAACATCATATCTTTACGGAAACCTACCCAAGAAAACTGTTATTCACTGCATTGTTTCATGTTGAGCTATTGCAAAAATACAATCAATTATCAAACTGTATTCAGATCTTTTGCAGGAACTGTATATTGTTTAAATATATCAATATTTTAATTAATATTTTAATTTCTATGGGACATAACTAAACTTTTATTCATAGGACAATTCCATAGACCAATCCCTAAGATTCTAATAAGAATTTTTATAAACCCAAGTAAATGGTTGTCAAAGGGAGTTATCATACATAATTAGAACAACATATCAGTATATCAGTGGAATAATAATTAGTGTTTTGGTTAGTTGTGTATTGAAACTATCATCTCAGGATATTTGTTTTTCTAATTTAATTTCTTTATAATTTAAATATGTCATAATGCATCATTTTTTACTTTTCTGTTGTAGTGAGTTTTTGGCTGCTCTGCTTTGTTCTCTGACTGCTCCCACATGCACACCTGCGCAGGAACTATCTCAGATATGTGAAGGGAAAACACACACACACACACACACACCACACACACACACTTCAGTTAATTTTAAAATACGTTGGCTATCACAAAGGCTAGGCACTCCTAAACCTTCCCCTGCTACCCGAGACCCAACTGGGAAAGTGGCCAGTGGCCACTTACTTGAAAAATCACATGGCTTGTTGACTTTATGTCCTGCCCTTACTCTGTCTCCCTTCTTCTGCCCACTTTTATGTGATGCTGGGGAGGGCCTCATATATTTCAGGCAAGTTATCTCCAGCAATTTTCCCAAGATCAAAAACCTTAGGAAACTGAGTCAGATATCATGTACATGCATATCTTTATTATCATTATTATTGTTGTAGATATTTTCTGTTCTATTAATTTATTCACCCATATATTACATTCCACCTGCAGTTTCTTCTCCCTCCTCTTCTCCCAGTCTCACCTCCAAATCCCATCTCCACAGCTACTCTTCTTCCATCTTCAAACTACTAAAACTAGGTAGTTTTAAGGATTTTTTAAAAAAGGAACTTTCATTTATTTAAGAAAGAACACATTTATTGCTAATGTGTTTCTTATATTTCAATAAAATAGGGCCTCTTTATTACAGAACAATGCTAAATAGATCAATCAAAGATATGTACTACCTCCAAATTTGATGTCACACAGTAACAGAGCATTGAACCATATAAATTATTGCACACCATAACTTAATAGCAAGCTATCTGATCTACAATGAGAGGGTATGACATTGATTCTCATTAACTGATAGTTCTAACAGAGGAAAATAAATATTTCTGTCCAATAGGAGGCAGAAGTAGTCAGAGAGACAGGAGGGATGGAGGACACCAGAAGAAGAAAGCCATCTAAAATGACTGAGCTAAGCTCTTATGTACTCAGAGACTGATGGAGCATTCACAGTGTCACACTGGTCTGCACCATGTCTTCTACATACATGCTACAGCTCTCACTTCAATGCTTTCATGGAACTCCTGAGTGTGTTAAGGAGTAGGTCCCTGACTCTTAGGCTTGCCTTTGTGGCTCTTTTTGTTTTTCTGCTGTCTTGGCTTGTCCAGCTTTGATCTGATGATTTTCTTTTTTGTCTTGTTACATTTTATTGTGTTATGTTTTGCTGTTATCATCTAGAAGCCTGTTCTTTTCTACTGAGGGACAGAAAGGGAATGGATCCAGATGGGAGAAGGGGTGGAGAGGGGCTGGGAAAAGCAGAAGGAGTGGAAACTATTCAGATTACATTATATGAAAGATATACTATTCAGATTACATTATATGAAAAAATATTCTATTATTAATAAAAAGAAGAAAAGAAAAAAGGAAATAACCTTTCAACAAAAATTAATACTTATTCCTAAAAGCAAACACTTAGATATATATTGAATCATTGTGTTTAATAACTATTTGAGTTTTACTGGAAAATAAATACATGTTGTTCCAAACTATTGTTAGCTCAAATTATATACCTAAATAGTTGAAATAAATTTTAACTTAGTCATTATAAATATATGCATGACAATATAGGAGGATAACCATAACATGTGTTTGTCAGCAAGATTTTGAGATATTATTTTTATTTTTTGTTTACCTTTCAAATTTTTTGATTTATGTTTATGAGTGTTCACATCATGCCCAAGGAAACCTAGTGTCAAATTTCCTACTGGAGTTATGGGAGTTTGTTACTCACCATATAGAAGTTGGAAACTGAATCCTGATTCTTTATGAGAGCAATAAGGGATCTTTGTGCAGAAGAATCTATCAGTGAGAAGTGAGAGAGGGGACATTAGAGGATAACGAGAAACAAATTATGATAAGTATCAGGAGCAAATATTGTTGTTTCTTGCCCCCATTATAAGAACTTGTGCATTTGTCTGCAATGGTTAACTGATATGTTCATCTGTCCTGGTATCAGGGCTATGGGATAGCTTAGGATCAGATCACTCAGTAGTAACAACTTAAGGTGTATTACCAAGACTAGGGAACAATAGTAGCAGGTTGGGAGAACTTAAGTGAATAGTGGAGAGAGAGGAGGATTATAGGGATGGTTTTAGGTAAGACCAAATGGAGGAAGAATATAGATTCTATATGATTAGAACCCTCTTCCAGATTTCCTCCCAAAAGTCACAGACTCATACAGGAATAAAATTTCACTGAGGTGTAAATAATCACAATCTAAAATACTAACATTTGCCATAAAAATATTATGTAAAGCTGGACTTATACATTAACACTTACATATTATTATATAATATTTACATACAGTATTATAATTTCTCAATATACCATTTCTCATCTTTTATTTTTAGGAATTTCATATTTAGGGAGTTCATATGTTATTACTAATGATTTATAAGAACTGATAAAACCTTTATTCAATCATTGATGCTCTTTCAATTATATGAATATATTGGGCATAAATAATTAATTTTTCCAGTTCTCATTTTAATATTTTTCATTACTCAGACTGGAGAACTTACCCTTCAGCCCATACACGGGAGAAGGCATTGGACATACATTTTTAACCCTCTCCTTATGTTTTGGAATAGCAAGAGAAGTGAGATGGAATCTTGCTTTATTTGAGCCCGGGAGCAGGTTAGGAATGCGCTGAGAATCTCCAATAAGTCACTCGTCTTAACCACCCGAACACATTGTGTTGATTGGCACTGCTATCAGCACTTGCAAAGATGTGAAAGCTAAATTCAACACAAGAAAAACAACTCATTGAGGTTTCCAATTAGAAAACTGAAGTGCCAGGAATTAAGGTCAGTCCTGTTAGATTGCAGTGGTCATAGCAGTTTTCTCTACAGCTTATCTCCTCCATTACAGGGCTAAAGTGCTCAACCAATGAATGCACATGAACTTAGCCATATATATTATCCTGGCATGTTTATATGTTTTACTAGCATTAAAAGAAGCTAACGGTTATTGCCATATTACTCAGATATATGTTGCATCACTTTAATGGTTATTGCAATATTAATAAGATATGCAGAGGCTTTCTGTAGTGGTGATTGCCATGTTAAGAAGATGTATGTGGAAGTTTATAGCCTCTAATAATAATAAATATGCTAAAGCAAAATACTGTCATGATGCATATTCTAAGGACAACATTGCTTAAATGATTATGGACTACAAAAGTAATTTTTGGAAAGTTTTAATGCCTATTAATTTGAAGTTAAAAACATAAAGTGAAGTTGAACTTGGATGATCTTTGTCTCTGGTATCTCCCTGACTGAGTATATAAATGAGAGTATAATTCTCCACAAATGCTTTTAAAATTTTATTTTTTAAATTATAGTATAGCCATATTATCCCCCTTCCATTTTTTCCTTCTATGTATCCCCGCCTTTATCTCTTGAAGATTCATGCTTTCTTTAATTATCATTACACATACACAAAACACACACCCACATGCAAAACCTGTTCAGCACATGTAATATTACATATATATTTATGATTTCAGAACTGAAAAACCAATTTGCAGAGCTAAAGCCTTGAGTGAATGTATAAAGAGTGAGTGAAATGCAGTACGAATATATATTGTGGATATGAGCACAGCCATGTCAAAGACACCAATATCTCAGACCAATAAAAGTGACAAAAACACCTCTGGACCTTTAGTGGACTCAGAGTCATTACAATGCCTCACTTTGGCCCCAACTACTAGTGATTATGAATAATGATGCATGTAGAAACTATCCACCACAGCGTCTTCATCCAGGATGACTGCAGCCTAAGATTCTCCCTTATAGACTCCTTCTAATTAGGCTATTTAAACCAGCCTAAAGGAGGCTTTACAGCAGTAACTAATCAAATTTTTCAGCATACAATGAACCCATCTTCTCAGTTCAGATGTACAAAATCAGCACAAAGAATTTCTGGATTGTAGCTGGTATAATTGATGTGTTTCAATCATGGTGCATATGGCCCACTGACTTCCCATCTAGATAGAACTATGAGTTTCTTTTCTGCCTTGGAAACTTGGATGGCAGCTCCTGATACCATGAAATCTAATCCTGAGGAAGGAGGCGTTTATGTTAGATCACCTAAGGTCCAAAGATCTCATGTGCAAAGGGAATGCTGTTTTCAGCAGTAGGGTCATCCACTCTTGGGAAGCAATTAAAGACAACAGCAAGAACTTATACTGGTTTTGTTTGTTTTGTTTTTGTTTTTGTTTTGTTTTGTGTTTTTATGCAGTCTTTTCAACTAAAACTCATTTTTTTTTTACCAAAAACTTAAAATTGGGTTACTCATGTATTCTGTTGTTTTTTTGTTATTGTGGTTAGATATTTTATGGCTCTCAGAGAAATCACTGTCAGCCCCGATGGGAAAATTTGATCAACAACACATGTAAAGACATTATTATGTATTTTGTGTAATTTTAGGTAAGTAAAATTGCAACCTTTGTAGACATCATTTCTCTCTTTATCTCCCTCAGCCTTTTTAACTAAAAGTCCTGTGCTTTTTCATATTTGCTACTTCAAATCACTTATATCTTGCTATTCCCATCTCAATGGTCTCTCTAGCATCTTTTTTTTTTCTTTCCTGGTTTCTGTAGTTACTGAAGTTTATGTAATTACATTTGAAGACTTTGAGTCAGGGAGTGACGAAGAGACAGAACATTACTTTCTAGTATGTTATCTTTATAGCTCAATAATATTTCAGAGTGTAGGTGTCACATGACCATTATCTATTTGTTAGTTTAAGGGTATTTGCATTATTTTATTCTTACTATTAATAATCTGGTAATGAACAGATCTGAGAAAGCACCTCTGATATTGGATACTGTCTGGAGTCTGTTGGCGTTGATCTTGTGTGCTGTGTATTCAGATGCTGACTTTTAACCCCCAAATCAGGTTGCAATCTACGGATGGACATTGTATTTACCACTGTGCAATTTATTGAACATTTATCCAATTATTAATAGACTGTTTAGGTTAGAATAGCTCAGACCCTGCCCAACATATTACCAGCAGCTTTTAAATCAAATGTGATAGGTCTGTGTAGTTTATTTGGGTGCTAAATGGGATAGAATGGGGATGAAACCCCTCATAAAATTGCTACTATATTTGGTATTCAAGACACAATAGGGTCTACTCCAAAGTTGAACATCACCAGGCTGCTAGAATTCCAGGGCAAACAGTTCAAGGAGAGTTTGGGTCTACCAAGTCCCTCCACCTGGAGTACCTGCTGACATCACCAACCAAGAGTTTGGCTGAGGAATAGATTGAGATAGTCTGGGATGGTATCACACTCGCACTCCTGCAGCTCTTGATGCAAACAAAGTAGAGCTTTTTTTTTTATTATTAGATATTTCCTTTATTTATATTTCAAATGATACCTCCTTTCCTGGTTTCCCCATCAGGAAAAAAAAAAAACAACAACCTGTCCCTTTCACCCTCCCCCTGCTCACCAACCCACCCTCTCCTGCTTACTGGCCCTGGCATTCTCCTACACTGGTGCATAGATCCTTCACAAGGCCAAGGGCCTCACCTCCAATTGATAACCGACTAGGCCATCCCCTGCTACATATGCAGCTGGTACCATGAGACCCACCATGTATACTCTTTGTTTGGTGGTTTAGTCCTAGGGAGCTCTGAGGGTACTAGTTACTTCATATTGTTGTTCGTTCTAAGGGGCTGCAAACCCATTCAGCTCATTGGGTCTTTTCTCTAACTTCTTCATTGGGGACAATGTGCTTAGTCCAATGGATAGCTGTGAGCCTCTACTTCTGTGTTAGTTGGGCACTGGCAGAGAGCCTCTCAGAAGACAGCTATCTCAGGCTCCTGTCAGCCAGCACTTGCTGTCATCCACAATAGTGTCTGAGTTTCATGATTAAATATAGGAAGGATTCCTAGGTGGAGCAGTCTCTGTATTGTCCTTCCTTCAGTCTCTGCTCCATAGTTAGTCTCTGCAACTCCTTCCATGGGTATTTTGTTCCCCCTTCTAAGAATGATTGAAGTATCCACATTTTGGTCTTCCTTCTTTTGAGTTTCTTGTGGTTTGTGGATTATATTTTGGGTATTCTGAGCTTCTGGGCTAATATCCACTTACCAGTGAGTGCATACCATGTGTGTTCTTTTGTGATTGGGTTACCTCACTCAGGAATCAGTTTGGTGATTCCTCAGGAAATTGGACAGTACTACCAGAGGACCCAGTTATACCACTCCTGGGCATATACCCAGAAGATGCTCCAACATCTAATAAGGACACATGCTCCACAATGTTCTTAGCAGCCTTATTTATAATAGCCAGAAACTGGAAACAACCTAGATGTCCCTCAACAGAGGAATGGATACTGAAAATGTGGTATGTTTATACTATGGTGTACTACTCAGCTATTAAAAACAATGAATTTATGAAATTCTTAGGGAAATGGATGGATCCAAAGCAGAAATTTTAAAGATCTGAAAGCACAGTAGGCTTGGGACACATGCTTCTTCCATAGGCCTTGAGAAACTGATTGGTGGAGCTAGGTCTATGGCCATCCAAGAACAGAACAATTTCCTCCTGGCTATAATTCCAGCCTTCCTCAAGGCACTGATGTTAAGGCTTGGGGGCATGCCAGCTTGTGAACAACTACTGCTCCACCCACAGAGGCCATGAACCTTCCCAGAATGGACAGAGGTCACAAGTGCTGGCTCAGCCCAGTGCAATAGTGTGGCACAAGGGCCCCAAACAGCAGTGTTCCAAAGCATAAAAGCTGCATTTTATTTTTTTCAATTGAACTGTAGATCTTCCTCTCTCTGCAAGCGAACAGACCAGGTCTAAACTAACCGTGTCAGTGTCCTAAACTGAACACCCAAAGGAGACAAAGAATACACAAAAGGAATCCAAGCACAGTAAAACTTCAGAGAAAAAAATATGTTTTAATGCTAAACAGGGAAGGAGACTGGAAGTGAAATTTCATTGTTAGATATAAATAATTTTATGTTGACAAATTTAAAGACATAGGGCACATAAAGAGGCAAAATAACACAAAATTTTGAACTTTATGTAATGCCCTTTAAATAGTTCAAAAACATGTGTAAAAGAGAAAGGGACAAATGACCTAGCTGAAGCTGACACATTAGTGATTATAAGATTATCACAGTGATAGTCCTCATTGCTGGACCTTCAAATAGAACAATTTCTGCTTTTCTGAAGAACCACCAGACTGATTTCCAGAGTGGTTGTACCAGCTTGTAGTCCCACCAGCAATGAAGGAGTGTTCCTCTTTCTCCACATCCTTACCAGCATCTGCTGTCACCTGTGTTTTTATCTTAGCCATTCTGATTGGCATAAGGTAGAATCTCAAGGTCATTTTGATTTTCATTTTCCTGATGACTAAGGTTGTTGAACATTTCTTTAAGTGCTTCTTGGCCATTTGAGATTCCTCAGTTGAAAATTCTCTGTTTAGCTCTGTACCCCATTTTTATATATGGTTATTTGGTTCTCTGGTGGAAGTAATGGAGGAGCAGAGAGAGGGGATAGCAACCCATAGGAAGAGCAATGTTGGCTGATCTGATTACCTAATGCCCAGGAACTAGACCACCAACAAGGAGTTTACAGAGAGGGATCCATAGCTCCAGATATCAATGTCAGGGCAGGGGCCCTTGGTCCTGTAGAGGCTTGATGCCCCAGCATAGAAGGATGCTGGAGCTGTAGGGAAGGAGTAGGTGGGTTGGGGGAACACCCTCATAGACAGCAAAGGGGAGTGGGGAGAGGGTAGAAGGGATAGGGGCATTGTGGAGGGGTAACATGGAAAGGGGATATCATTTGAGATGTAAGTGATAAGAATGATTAATAGAGTAAATAAATAAATTAATTGAATTAAATAAACTGTGAAATTTATTTTTAAAATATTGTTAAGGTGTTTAACTTAGCCTGAGAGAGTCAAGCTCTGGCTCTGGCTTACTACTGTCTGAGTCAATGATCTCAGTCAGAGTAGAGCCTTGTCCTCTGAACTACAGTCTCCAGTTGTCATTGAATGAGCTCTTAAACCCTAGGTTAATATCCACTTAGGAAAAGAATGGCGAAGTCAGGTTTACACCCAGGTATGCTTCTTTTCAAAGTGAACTAGTTTACTACAGAAGATGCTGAAAACCAACAAGATTATGAACAATATGGGTGGGGAGTGACCCATATATGTGCTGGATTTGAAAAAATTTAGAGAAAGATCAGCAAATATGGAATGCATTCACCACCTATGAAACAAATATTAAATGCTTGGGTGATTCAAAATAAAATCCACCAAGACTGTAAAATATGATAAAAGCAATATTAGAACCTTGTATCCAATTATGATGGTGTTCATGGTAAAGATAAGAGGCTAGGGGAAAGAACTAAAAAACAGGGCCAGAGGTTTCAATATTTCTCAAGATCAGCTACTAGGTGATGGTACATGTGCTGTGGTACAGATGCATATCGTATATGACTAGACAAACTTGGCATTATGTCACTTGGCAGTCTTAAATGCTTGGGACAAGGTTGAAGAAACTGGAAAAAAAAGACAAACTATTTACTCAGATTATGGGAAATTCTAATAAAATATTCACTGACTTTTTACAGAAATTGACCTCAGCTATAGATAGAAATTTATCAGATCGACTAGCTAAGAAAGCACTAATTGAATATTTATCTTTTGAACATGCTAATGCTGAATGCAAAAGAATGATCATGACCTTAAAAGAAAGACAAGTACCAGTAGTTGAATAGATTAGAAATTCAATTGAAATTGGATCTCATTCATATGATATGACTTTAATAAGAGTAGTGATCTCTCAATGTTTTGAGAACATCCAAACTCTCAAATGTTTTAATTGTGGTGAACAAGATCATTTCATAAAGAATTATAAAAAGGATCAAACTAATTCTGAAAGAGGGCCTATACCTTCTGAAATATGGAAAATATTTGGCTATGGCTGATGCTAGACTAGTGAATATAGATTAATAAAATGCAAATGAGGTAACCCCTCATCAAAAAACTCCCAGAGGGGTCTCTTTTAGGCCACAATAGCAAATTCAAGCCAACCATTTCAGGGCAACAACACAAATATTCATCCAACAAACAATTAAGCAAGACTGCTCTAAAGATGGATATTAAAAATCCAGATATCTCCCATGATCATTTTCTTTCTCCTACTGAGCGATACTGAAGCATCCTCACTTGTCTATGCTGCTTGTTAAAGTTCTTGAATTTTGTGGGTTGTATCCTAGGTAATAAGAGGAGCCAGAGGAAGGGAGGGATTTATACAAGAGAGTAAAGAAGGAGTGGAAAAGGGGAACAGGATCAGGTATGAGGGGAGAGGGAGAAAGAGGAGAAGCCCAGAGGACCAACATAAGAAATGGAAATATGGAGCCTCAGAAGATGGGAAGTAGGGAGACTCTAGAAAATACCAGAGACCTGGGAGATGAGAGACTCTAAGGACTCAATGGGGGTGTCCTTAGATGAAGTGCCCAAAAGTGAGGAGGGAAATTGAAGAATCCACCTCCAGTAGATAGACAGAGCCTTAAGGGAAGGGATGGGGTTGCCAATCCACAGTGAAAATTTCTGACCCAGAAGTGTTACTGTATAGAACATCCAAGACAGAAATGGAGAAGGGAGCAAGGGAAAGGAGGTCCAGCGACCAGCCAAAAGAGAGATCCATCTCAAGGGGAATTTCTAAGGCCTGACACTATTACTGATGATATGGTGTGCTTACAGACAGGTATAAATATAATCTCACCAAAATCTTACAATTCAGACTGGCCTTTTGTGGAGGAAGACATTACCCCCAAGTAAACCAAGCTAAAAATGGCTTAAATGTTGAGGGTCAGAATTTCAAATATGAAGTTTAAGGACACATGTGGTTAATAGAGCAATGAGTTTATAGGGAAGAGATTTGTTACAACAATGGGAAGCTTAGATTAGCATCCCTACAGTTTCAGAGACAAGCCATTAAATAGGATATGCTCCTAAAAAAAAAATGTTCTCAAAGAAAGTTACAGAATGTCCAGGTTTGTCCATACAAGGACCCAGCAGAGGCTGACTTCTCAACTTTATCTGGGTGAGTCATTTCTGACAAAACTCTAACAGCCTTATCACTAGGGTAGTTGACTGATCAACCTGTTAGGATAGGGCAATGGTCTATAACAAAGGAAAAATTATAGGCACTAGAAGAACTAGTCAAAGAGCAGCTGGATGGTCAACATATAGAAGAGTCCCTAAATACTTGAAATACTCCTGTGTCCATCAATTAAAAAGAAAATCTGGCAAATGGAGAATGTTGACAGAATTAAGATAGATTAATAAAATCATTCAAGCAATGGGATCTTTAAGGTTGGAATTCCATTGACTTCCTTGTTACCTAAGGAATGCCTAGTAGAGTGATTTAAAAAAGATTGCTTTTTATGAGGTGCCATATGTTGATTCTTGATCTTAGAGCATAAGCCATTAGTGTTCTGTCCAGGAACTTTTCCCTGTGCCCACGAGTATGAGAATTTCCCCAAATTCTCTTCTATTAGATTTAGTGTTTCTGGTTTTATGTGGAGATGCTTGATCCACTTGGACTTGAACTTTCTACAGGGAGATAAGAATGAAAAAATTTGAATTCTTCTACATGTTTAATGCCAGCTGAGCCAGCACCATTTGTTGAAAGTGCTGTCTTTTTCCCCCGAATGGTTATAGCTCCTTTGTCAAAGATCAAGTGACCATAGGTGTATGAGTTCATTTCTGGGACTTCAATTCTATTCATTGATCTACCTGCTTGTCAGTGTACTAATACTATTCAGTTTATATCACAATTGCTCTGTAGTATAGCTTGAGATCAGGGATGCTGATTCCTCCAGAAGTTCTTTTATTGTTGGCAATAGTTTTTGCTATCCTGAATTTTTTGTTATTCCAAATAAATTTGAAAATTGTTCTTTTTATGTCTGTGAAGAATTGAGTTGGAATTTTGATGGGGATTGCACTGAAAATATAGATTGCTTTCAACAAGATGGCCATTTTTACTATATTAATCCTGCCAATACACAAGCATGGGAGATATTTCCATATTCTAAGGTATTCTTTGATTTCTTTCTTCAGAGACTTGAAGTTCTTGTCATAAAAGTCTTTCACTTGTTTGGATAGAGTCACACTAAGATACTTCATATCCTTTGTGAATATTGTGAAGGGTACTGTTTCCCTAATTTCTTTCTCAGCCTGTTTATCCTTTGAGTGTAGGAAGGCTCCTGGTTGATTTGAGGGAATTTTATATCAGGCCACTTTGCTAACGTTTATCTGCTGTAGGAGTTCTCTGGTGGAGTTTTTGGGGTCTCTTAAGTATACTATCATATCATCCACAAATGGTGATAATTTGACTTTTCCTTTCCAATTTGTATCCTTTTGACCTCCTTTTATTATAGGACACAATAGCAACCAACCAACTGGGGAAAGATCTTTACCAACCCTACATCTGATAGAGGGCTAATATCTAATATATACAAAGAACTAAAAAGTTAGATTTCAGAGAACAAAATAACCCTATTAAAAATGAGGAATAGAGCTAAACAGAGAATTCAGAACTGAGGAAACTGGAAGGGCTTAGAAGCACCTAAAGAAATGTACAATATCCTTATTCATTATGGAAATGCAAATCAAAACAATACTGAGATTCCACCTCACACAAGTCAGGATGCCTAAGATCAAACAATCAGATGACTGAAGATGTTGGCAAGAATGTGGAGAAAGAGGAACACTCCTTTATTGCTGGTGGGATTGTAAGCTGGTACAACCACTCTGGAAATCAGTTTGGTGGTTTCTCAGAAAATTGGACATAGTACTACCTGAGGATGCACTTTTGGGCATATACCCAGAAAATCCAACATGTAATAATGACACATGCTCCCCTATGTTCATCATAGCCAAATTATAACATCCATAATCTGGAAACAATCCAGATGTCCCTCAAAATAGGAATGGGTACAGAAAATATGGTACATTTACACAATGGAGTACTACTCAGCTAATTAAAAATAAGGATGTTATGAAATCTGCAGTCAAATAGAAGGAACTTGAAAATATCATCCTGAGTGAGGTAACTCAGCCACAAAAGAACTAACACAGTTTGTACTCACTGATAAGTTGATATTAGCGCAAAAGTTTGGAATACCCAAGATTTAATTCACAGACCATATGAAGCCTAAGAAGAAAGAAGACCAAAATGTGGATGCTTCAGTGCTTTTTAGAAGAGTGAACAAAACTCACAGGAGGAAATATAGAGACTAAGTGTGGAGCAGAGACTGAAGGAAAAACCATCCTGAGACTGCCCCACCTGGGGATCCATCCCATATACAGTCACCAAACCTGGACATTATTGTGGATGCTGGGAAGTTCTTTCTGATGGAAGCCTGATATGACTGTCTCCTGAAAGGCTCTGCCGGAGCCTGGCAAATACAGAAGTGGAAGCTTGCAGCCAACCATTGGACTGAGGGTCACTGATGGAGGAGTTGGAGAAGGGACTCCTGGGACTGGACCACTAACCAAAGAATACATGTGGAGGGACCCAGGGCTCTGGCCGCATATGTGGCAGAGGTATTGCCTTATTGGATATCAGTAGGAAGAAAGGCCCTTGGGCCTGTGGGTACTCAGTGCTCCAGTGTAGGAGAATGCCAGTGTGAGAGAATGGGAGTGAATAAATGGGTGAGAACCCTCATAGAGGCAAGGGAAGAAGAGATGGGACAAGGGGTTTTCTGAAGGGGAGACCTGGAAAGGGAAAAATATTTGAAATGTAAATAAAGAAAATATCCAATCAAAAATTTTTTAAAAATGATTGTTTCTTCACAATTTCTTTACATGAACCAGGTACAGAAATATTTGCTTTCTGGGTACCAAATTTAATCACTCATTGCCAATCAAAAGGTACCACTGTAGAACCTTGTATAAGGAGTTTTGAACAGTCCTACATTATGCCAACATTTTGTACAACAGCCATTAGCAATAAAGCATAAACTATTTCCTCAATCCATAATTTATCATTATATGGGTGATATTTTGCTTGTTGTTTCAAATAAGTATTTTAGAAAAAAGTGAATGATGAATTAAAGAGAGTTTAACTTGTTGAGGATTATATGTCCTCCTGAAAAAATATAAAAAGGAGACTCTATTAATTATTTAGAATATAAGATAAGTTTACATGAAATTGTATCATAGAAGATACAAATCAGGAGAGACCAATTAATAAGTCTTAATGATTTTCAAAATTGTTAGTAGAAATTAACTGTCTAAGGCCCTTAATTGGATTGACTACTCAAGATCTAAGTAATATGTTTCAAACCTTAAAAGGTGATACAATTTAAAAGATCCAAAGAAAACAGTCAGGTGAGGCTGAAAAAGAATTGACTCTGGTAGAAAGAAATTACAAATCCACATATAGATTGTCTTGACCCAAAGATGGATTGCATTTTAGCTATCTTTCCTTGTACTCATTCTCTCACAGCAATTCTTATGGAGAAGGTTATATCTTAAAGTGGATATTTTAATGTCTTTTCTAAAAATAATACAATAAAGGGCATATTATTAAATTTATTTCTAAACTAAAGAATATTAACAAGCCAAATATTTTATATTTGGTATGGAGTTTGTATATTGATGTAGATTTAGGTTATATATGTAACAACATACTATGTATATATGTTTCAACTTTTGTATAAAGTATTGTACATATACAATTCATTTAAAATTAAGTGTAAAGTTCTAATTCTTTTGAAAGCTGCTAGTAAAAACTGTTTAAGATAACTAAATAATGCAAAATAACAGTCAATCAAACTCATAGTCATGTCAGATACTCATCAAGTTAGATAGACTAATTCATGAACCTCAGAGATCCACAGACTATGGCATATAAAGACATCTTATTATTTTAAGGCTTTTGTGGACAATGAAACAAGTTAGCTCCTAGTAGCACCCCTATTCTATCTCAAAGAAGATGATGAGCCTTGAAGAAGGTCTGTATAAAGTTTGCTTCCAATGAGGCAAGCTAGCCACTGGGATTCAGCAATTGATAACATGCTATTCCCTAACCCTAACCCTGACCCTAACCCTAACCCTAACCCTAACCCTAACCCTAACCCTAACCTTAATTCTTTCTTAGAAGGGGGAAAAATACCCATGGAAGGAGTTGGAGAGACAAAGTATGGAGCAGAAACTGAAGGAAGGACAATACAGAGACTGCCTCTCCTGGGAAGCCTTCCCATATTCAATCACCAAACCCAGACACTATTGTGGATGCCAACAAGTGCTGGCTGACAGGAGCCTGATATAGCTGTCACCTGAGAGGCTCTGCCAGTGCCTGACTAATACAGAAGTAGAGGATCACAGCCATCTATTGGACTGAGTACAGGTTCCCCAGTGAAGGAGCTAGAGAAAAGAACTAGAGCTAGAGCTGAAGCTGAAGGGGTTTACAACCCCTTAGGAGGAAAAACAATATGAACTACCTAGTACCCTCAGAGCTCCCAGGGACTAAAAGAACCAACCAAAGAGTACACATGGTGGGACTCATAGCCCCAGCTGCATATGTAGCAGAGGATGGCCTAGTTGGTCATCAATGGAAGAAGAGGCCCTTGGTCCTATGAAGGTTCTTTGCTCTTGTTTAAGGGAATGCCAGGGCCATTAAGCAGGATGGTGTGTGTTCTTTAGCTGGGGGAAGGGACAGGGAACAGGTTTTATTTTATTTATTTATTTATTTTTGATGGGAAACTGAGAAAGTGAAATCATTTGAAATGTAAATAAAGAAAATATCTATTAAAAATTTTGAGTCCCCCTCAAAAAATAATAAAATAAAAACAACAAAAACTTTAGCCTTGCTTTTAAAATAGCCCTAAGAGGTGGCCTTGCAGGGGGAAGAAATTGCTGTATTTTTACGATTTCCAGATTTTGAATAGTGTAATTGTGTGTACTGGACAAAGTGATGTATTTTAATAGTCTCCCACCATTATTGGGTTGATGCTAATCAGCAATTCTAATTCTGATAGATTTCTTTTTCTTTTTTTTTGGAAATGAAATTGGACTCATCTGAGTTTACTCATATGTTTAAAATTGTAATATTTTCCTGACTAATTGATCTGTTGATTAGAATAAAGAGTAAGTTATGTCTTCTAATTAGTTTTAGTTTGGTGTTGTTAGATATTATGGTAGCAATGTCTGCTTGCTTCCTGGTCCTGTTTTGATTAGGATACCTTTGCTGATCCTTTTATTCAAAGGTGATACCTATCTTTAAAACAAAGCTGTGTTTCCTATAGACAAAAGATAGTTTTTATTTCCTGATCTGTTCAGCTAACTTATGTTTTTTTACTGGGCATTTTTAGACTACTAATATTTAAAGTTATTCGTGAAAGATGGGTCTTTCTTGAAATCACTATGTTGTTGAATTTTACTGTTGTGTTCTCAGTGATACTTTGTGTTTTAGCAATTATAGCAGCTTCTTTTTCATTTTGTTGGTTTTTTGGCTGAGCTTGTTTCTCTCTGCAGCATAAGCATTACTTTCTGTTTTGTCTAATATATATTACATATAATATCTCATATCTCAAATCTCATATATCATATCACATATCTCATATCTTATATCTCAATCATATATCATATGCCTCATATCATGTATTCTTAGTCTAATATATATTATTTATATGCATCTAATATATAATAGATTATAATACAAATTATACTACAGTATATATTATTTATATATTTTGTCTAATGCATATGTTATATAATATATGATATACAGATATAGATAGATAGATAGATAGATAGATAGATAGATAGATAGATAGATAGATAGATAGATAGATAGATTGATAGATAGATAAGCTGTTTGGACTATTAAAACATTTCTTTGTCCTTCAACTATGGAAAATAATTATTTTGTTTTTGTTTGTTTGTTTGTTTTCTGTGTACATTAAGCTATGTTGACTTGGTCCGTTAGAACTTAGAGGGCATTGCTCCAGGTTCTTCTTGCTTCCAAAATTTTCTTTGCTGTCTTCCTGAGGTTTTATTTTTTATTATGTAACTTCTGTTTTTTCTCTTACAACTTTTATTACTCTTTGGTGCATGTACTTAGTGTTTAACTACTGTATGTCTTTTGTTCCTGATTTATCTACTTGGACTTATGTGCTCTTGTATCTGTATGGATGTCTTTTTAGAGTTTGTGAAAATTTTCTCCTATGATCTTATTGAAGATCTGGTTTTTGCTATTAACCTGGGGCTGCTTTCTCATTAAATATAACTTTGAATGTTTTATTTCATTAATTCAGCATGGACAGGAGAATAAATTCAACTTTTGTAAGCAGATTTGTAAGTTCCTTACAACCTCACTCCAAATTGAATTTTTACTTTCTGTCCCTATCATGTGACATTTTTGGATTGATTCTCTATGAAATGTTTTGAGTATTTTCTATTTCTTCTGTCTCTTTAAATAAATTATCCTTTTCAATGCTGTTTCCTACTTATAAACACTCGTCTTGCTATATTATCTCAAAAAGAAATACGTGTTATAGATGAATATGTATTCTGTTAAATGACACATTTCAAATGAACATAGCTGGAACATTGTAGGAACACAATAGCTTCTTTAAATATCAAAGTTATTGGATATATTTTAAAGTTGGCAGACTGTGCCCATAATGATGCTCCTATAGTCAGTGAACAATGGTGTTGAATTTGGGAGTTATACTTTGACTTCTTATTTCCTCCTTTAAGAGGATAAGTAGAAGTGCTTGAGAAGAGTTTTCAGTACAAACCAGGGGAATTCACTTGACACTGTCAAAGTTTCTGTAAAAATAGTGACCAGATAGTGAAGTGAAATTACCTGTGGTTGCAGATTCTTCTAAGTTTAGAGGGGCAAAGTTACTTCTAAATGTTTGTCTTAGGTTTTGTCTGTGTTTTGTTTTTCTTTCTCTCTATTCCTTCCTTTTCCATCCTTTCTTGATTCTAGTCCCTCTCTTCTCCCTTTCTACATCTGTTCCTTTCCTCCTCATCCTGCAATGCACTGAAATCTAATGTTTCATACAAAGATACCGATTTAGAAGTGTTCTAGAATTCTCCATGGACATCTGGTATAGCTTCCTTTTATAGCTGTACTTTTAGATCAGGGCTATCATTTTGATATGATGGTTGATCTATGGTGAAATCATATTTTAAAATCTCAATTTTAAGTCTAAACCCAAGAGGTGGAAATATATAGAATACCACAATGATAACTAGTATTTTTAACAATTAAACAGAAATGGAAGATGCATCTTGACTTGCTGAGTTTTAATCCAGTTGATGGCATAGTTCAACTGAAGAAATCTCCTTTGGGTAGTTGGCAATGGATTTGGGGCAGTGACTACATTCTACATACAAGTCAGTCTCAGGTAATAGGAGCATGGAGAGTCATTTTAAAGAACAGATGAAGTAAGGCCAGATACACAAACAACTGTGCACTGGATAAACATTGACAAGAACTGTTTTACTTTCTCTTAGCAGGATTGGAATATCTATCCCAATATTCTGATATTGTGATATGACTCTACTGGAGAAGCAGGTAATAGAGGGTTGAGCCATGTGAGAAAAGTAATGCAGAGACAAGGATGGTCAGAATAACAGATCATCTAATAAATAGGTAACCAAGACAATAAATTAAAGTACAGCTTTTGCTCCTCTCTTGTTCTCTTGTTCTTTCTCTACTTCCCTTCACTCCTCTTTCCCCATTCCCTTCCCCCTCCATTCTCTTCTCCCCTTTCTCTCCACATGCTCATGGCCAGCCGCTCCTCCTCTACTTCCCTTGTCTTTCTCTGTCTTTCTCTGCCTCCACTACCCTCTTGACTCCCCTCCCCATACCCTTAATAAACTATTTTATATTAAGAAATAATAATTTAAAGTACAATATGATTGGTCAACTCTCAAGCCAGCTCATTAGAGAGCTTTCACACTCTCTTGCACTTAATGTTGTTTGGGTTTTGATACTGATGCTATTCACAATGATATCAAAAGTAAGGAAATAAAGGAATAATTGAAATAGAGAACACTTCTAATAATCAGCAAAGGTCCATTAAATCAGGCTGCAAAGCAATCCAAGAGTGGAGATGACTATCAGGGGTCAAAGATAGTTAAAAAGTTAAAGGGAGACAACTCTGTAGCCTCACTTTAATCTATATTATCCATTCCAAGCCAGCTAGTCCTGCTGCTTAGTGACCTGGATATCAGGTATGAAACACACTCATTACTTTCTTATTGTTTATTATTGTTTAGCATCCAAGTATAGAAAGCAAGAGCTTTTATACCAGAATCTTTCACAATCAGAAAGCACTCCAATACCTTATGAGTTACCTACAGGAGATGGCTAATAAAAGATATGGTTTTCCAAATCCCCTTCCTTCATTTTCTTCAAACTTAAATTCATTCTTTAGCCCAGTAAACTAGGTTGAAAACAGTGGAGAGTGCGAGGAATGTAGTTCAAATTATGGGCTCAGGGAAGAACTTTTCGAACAGTATCCCAAATCATATAAACATTAAATCTAACACTCTGACAAGTGTGATCTCAAGAAACTAAAAAGCTCCTGTATAGCAAAGGATGACATCGTTTGAATGAAGCAGAAGCCTAAACAATGGGAAGAATTCTTTAGCAGTTAAAATGCTAACAGAAATTTGCTATCTAGAATGTATGAAAAGTTCAGAAGACTAAACAACAAGAAAACAAACCAATTAAAAATCAGGACACAGAGCTAGACAGAGTTCTCAAAAGAAGAACTAGAAATGGCCAAAATTTTTACTTTAATGTTCATCATCCTGAACAATCAGGGAAATGCAAATCTACACTACTTTGAGAATTAATCTTACCACAGAGTAAGAAGTATAATAAAAAATAAAGAGATAAGAACATCAAATTCTCTCATGAGTGTGGGGAATAGATGTAGGAAGAATGTAAGGCTTATTTAAAATTTTAAGTTTGTAAATAACCTATTGTCCATTTGTGAAAGTCAGTGCAAGGCTTCTTCAAAAAATTAGACATAGATGTGCCATATGACCCAGATATACCAATCCTGATCATTATGCCTAGAATTCTATATCTTACCAAAATACACTTGCTATCTGTGTTTATCACTTCTTTATCTACCACACATTAAAAAAACTAGGATGCACATAAACAGAAGATTGAGCATTGAAAATATAGATTATTAACAAATGAAATGTTATTCAACTCTAATGAAAATCAAAATTATTAAACTTGTAGATAACTGAATTGAGCTAGAACCAATCATTTCGATGAAGAAATAGATCCAGAAAGATAAAAGATAAATGCCACATACTTTTCTCATGTTTGTATGCTAGCTTTAAAACTTTAGATATGTATGTTTAAATTTGATTTAATATCAGGAAGTTAACAGATGGAGAGTTACAGGAATAGGTTTCATATTTTTTATTGGTGATTGGAGATCCATAGAATACACAAACATTATAGGCTATTACTAATGAGCTGAGCTACCCTACAGAACTATATGGTAAAACTCTATTGCTGAAAATACACATACGTGAGTTACAGGACATGGAGAAATCAACTTGATATTGACCTGGAAGCCATATCCTTACTTGATAGTTTCCATAGTGCTAGAAGGTTCTATGAACACTACCAAGCAAAACTGACATCAATGTGATGGGCATAGCCAATCATTTTCTAACTCAATTATAGATTGATTCAGTAGATGAACCATGTGTGGTAGTGTTTACTGGATCAACAACCTGTGGTGACCTAGCTATTAGGCCTTAGAGGACAATCTACTACTATTACTTTGCTAAACAAACATGGTTATAAACTGACTCATTCATAATTCTTATATTCTTAACATTGAGTAGTATATTTCTTGATTATCATTAGAGAAGCTCCTTTTTCAGCAGACAGTACACTGCAAAGACCCACAACTATTCAGCATGTGCAGAGCAAGAGATATTGGAATGTTTAGCTCTAAATGGAATTTGCATCTCACAGTATCCCACAAGGATCAAGAGTTATCACAGAAGAAGGGGCATAGATATTTTAAGGGACTTATGTTATAGGTTTCTGAGGCCTAAGTCTATTTGCCAGGCATGGTACTACAGTTGCACACACAAATTTGCAACAGCTGATATTACATGAATAAGGCTTGCATAAGATCAAGCCATTTGAAGAGTTACTGGTATTTGATGACTCTGGGAGAGAGTAAATTTCCTGTAGCAAGAAGATGGTCCTTCTCACATTCATATACAGGTGGCTGTAAGTCAATGCAAAAGACATTTCTGGAGAGAGATAATAAATAAAGTTGAGAGGTAAAAGTGACTTGGAGCAATATGGATGGCATTGGAGTGATATAGTGGGTAATAGATAAACCCCATTATTTGTATGGGTAAATAAGAGAAAGAAAATATTTTTAAAGGAAAACAGGAAAAAGAAAACAGGAGAGCTCTTCTGGGCAGAAAGACACTGCTAGATGACAAGAGATGCTACAGAAATTTATCAACACTAAGTAACATGATGGTGGCCCGAAAGCAGGAATGTAGATCTTTTGAACAGGATATAGGACACTGAAATCAGCCTAAATAGTTAATGGTAATATGTGACAACTGAGTAAAAGATAAAATGTAATGATATGGGCTATTCAAAATTAGTAATCCTAAGAAAATGGGATAACACCTTGTATAAGAGTGCATTTGGAGCATAGTTGTTCAGAACTGAGAGTATTTCTTGGAAGATTTTTCCTTTGATGAGTATGATGAGTCCTTCCTTACCTTTTTTGATAACTTTTGTTTGAAAGTTGATTTTATTTCATATTAGAATGGCTACTCCAGATTGTTTCTTGGGCCAATTTGCTTGGAAATTTTTTTTCAGTCTTTTACTCTGAGGTAGTGTCTATCTTTGACATTGAGGTGTGTTTCATGTATGCAGCAAAATGTTGAGTCCTATATATATATATATATATATATATATATATATATATATAGTCTTATAGTCTGTTAGTCTATGCCTTTTTATTGGGTAATTGAGTCCATTGATATTAAGAGATACTAAGGAAAAGTGATTGTTGCTTCCAGTTGTTTTTGTTGTCAGAGTTGGAATTATGTTTATGTGGATATCTTCTCCAGGAGGAACAATTACCAAATTCATTTTGATTAACAAAAACCCAGGATAGTGAAATCTACTCTCAACAATGAAAGAACTTCTGGGAAATCACCATTCCTTACCTCAAACTGTACTACAGAGCAATTGTGATAAAAATTTCATGGTATTGGTACAGTGACAGGCAGGTGGATTAATGGAATAGAACTGATGACTCAGAAATGAACCCACACACCTATGGTCACTTGATTTTTGACAAAGGAATTAAAACCATCCAGTGGAAAAAAGACAGCATTTTCACCAATGGTGCTAGTTCAACTGGCAGTCAACATGTAGTTGAATAAAAATTGATCCATTCTTATCTTCTTGTACAAAGGTTAAGGTCAAGTGGATCAAAGACCTCTACATAAAACCAGATTCACTAAGACTAATAGAGGAGAAAATAGGGAAAAGTCTGAACACCTGAGCACAGAGGAAAATTTCCTGAACAAAACACCAATAGCTTATGCTCTATAATTAAGAATCAACTCCTTCCATGAGTATTTTGTTCCCTTTTTTAAGAAGGAATGAAATATTCACACTTTGGTCTTCCTTCTTCTTGAGTTTTGGCCTTTGGCCCTGTGAAGGTTCTATGCTCTAGTGTAGGGGAATGCCAGGGCCAGGAAGCAGAGAGGGTGGGTTGGTGAGTAGGGGGAGGGGGAAGGGAACAGGGTTTTTTTGTTTTTGTTTTTGTTTTTTTATTTTTATTTTATTTTATTTTTTGGTTTTTTTTGGAGGGGAAACTGGGAAAGGAAATATCATATGACATGTAAATAAAGAAACTAATAAAATAAAAGAAATTTTAAAAAGATTAAGAATCAACAAATGGGACCTCATAAAATTGCAAAGCTTCTGTAATGCAAAGGATACTGCCAAGAGGTCAAAATAGCAACCAACAGATTGGGAAGATATCTTTACCAATTTCACATCTGATAGAGTGCTAATATCCAATATATACAAAGAACTAAAAAAGTTAGACTCCAGAGAACCAAATAGCCCTATTAAAAAGCTGGGAACAAAGCTAAACAGAGAATATTCACCTGAGGAAACACGAATGGCTGAGAAGCACCTAAAGAAATGGTCAAATCCTTAGTCATCAGGGAAATGTAAATCAAAACATCCCTGAGATTCCACCTCACACCAGTCAGAATGGCTAAGATCAAAAACTCAGGTGACAGTAGATGCTGGCGAAGTTGTGGAGAAAAAGGAATACTCCTCCATTGCTCTTGGGATGGCAAGCTGGTAAACCACTCTGGAAATCAGTCTGGTTGTTCCTCAGAAAATTGGAGATATTATTACCTGAGGACTCAGCTGTACCACTTCTAGGCATATACTCAGAAGATGCTCCAACATGTAATAAGAATACATGCTCCACTATGTTCATAGCAGCCATATTTATAATAGCCAGAAACTGAAAACAACCAGATGTCCCTCAACAGAGGAATGGATACAGATAATGTGGTGCATTTACACAATGGGATACTACTCAGCTATTAAAGACAATGGCATCATGAAATTCTTAGGCAAATGGATAAAACTAGAAAATATCATCCTGAGTGAGGTAACACAATCACAAAAGAACACACATGGTATGTACTCAATGATAAGTCAATATTATCTCAAAAGCTCGGAATACCCAAGATACAATTCACAGATCACATGAAGCTCAAGAAAGAGCAGACTTGGAGCAAACATATGGTTGAGGTGTATCCAAATCCTGGAAATCTCATCCTGAGATTGGCATGGGTAGAATAGCTCTTCTCCTGACCAGGAGCCTGTATGTCCTGGTGCACAAAGTCCTGTGTCCCGCAACCTTGCCTCACCAGAGGAGGTCACAAAGCTAGAAGTTAGGTTAAACTTCATTTCCCCTTATAAGGTCATGTCCAGCCACACCTGGAATTCATCCATGTACAAATGAGTCATTGCCAGAATCCTGCCCCTCCCCAATGATGTATATTCACACTGATAGCTTCTACTCATCTTGCAAAGTTTTGTGTCTCCTCTCAATAAACTGAACCAGTTCAACAAAGCTGTATCCTGGGTGTGTGTGTGTGTGTGTGTGTGTGTGTGTGCCCTTTATCCACCCAATCACGGCTGACCATGATGTTGCCTGCATCCACCTCACCATGGCTAAGCTTCCCTCCCTCCCTTCTGTGTGCAATGGCTACACAGAGGGAGAAAAGCAGACATGGGACCACACCCATTCAACAAAGGCATGTTTTGAAACTTCACAAATACCATAAGTCCGGGCCTCCAGATGCAGAGATGCCAGTGAAAATACAAATATGAACAACCAAGACATTATATCTGTTTTAGAAAGCAGCAACTCTAATGTAATTCTGCAAAGTAGCTGAAGCACAAGACACAGACTAAGCAGTAGCAATTATGAATAGAAAGCAATATTTGCTGGAGCACAATTATAGCTGAATAGTAATTATGAGTGTGTCCAAAGATCTTAAAGAAAATAGGAATAAATACCTAAAGGAAGACTATAAAAACAACCAAACTAGCAAACACACACACACACACACACACACACACACACACACACACAAATGAATAATTGAGTGAAATAAATGAAACAATTCAAGATGTGAAAGTAAAGTTTAATAAAGAAATACAGTCAGCATGTGGGACTGTGAAAAAGCAGTCTGTGTTTTGGTTGAGAGAGTCTCAACTTTCAGAGACCCAGTGAAAGATTTCACAAGGGACAGAAACTGTAGAGACGTTCCCAGACACAGGCTGATTCCACGCGTCCTCCAACTCCACTAGCCTGTGCTATCAATCTCGTAGACAATACCCCAAGGTTCCAGTATTCTGGCTGGACTCTAACCTTAGTCATCTGGTGACAGTCAGGTATGCCCCGCCCCAATATGCCCCGCCCCACAGACTGCCCCGCCCCACAGACAGATAGCCCAGGGTGGTTTGCCCCTTATCCTCCCCTCCTCTCTTCTCTCTTCTTTTCTCTGCTTCTTCTTCTCCCCCTTCCCGCTTAGCCTTTTTTTTTTTTTTTCCAGAGCTGAGGATGGAACCCAGGGCCTTGTGCTTGCTAGGCAAGTGTTCTACCACTGAGCTAAATCCCCAAACCCTCCTTTACTTTCTCCTTCTCCCTTTGCCCTTTCCATGCCGGGCACGTGAAGATGGTGGGCCCCCACTTTCTTATCTCTTCTCTCTCCTTTCTATAATAAAACATCTTATAACCATGCATTGCCTCCTTTCAACTAGATGTGCTGTGTGAGCCCAGCACTTATACCGGACAGTGGCAGCTTGTGCCTGCTGCTTGTGCCAGCTTTTGCTGGGCAACACTTCCTGCCCCTGTCCCCACTTTCCTTTTGGCCATAGGGCTGACTGAGCTGCTCTGGGACCCCCAATTAGTTCTCAGTTCCTCATGTCCAGAATCTCCTGGATTCCCAAGGAGCTAGAACCTGTGACTCCCTCAGCTGTTGTCTGCTCTCCGAGGACTGGAATATAGATCCACATCCAGCGGCAGAGCAAAGTGCTCGAACAGACACTGGAGTCCTCACCCAGAGTGTTAGACTTCTGGCAGGACTCGAGTCATTTTTTCCAATCCCTTTTATATCCCCACTGCCTAGGGGCTCCCTGGTGCCCTGAGGTGTGGTAGAGCGGGTCATGGCCGAGGCAGCGAGCACTGCCCCCAACATCAGCAAATAAAAGCCAAACTAAAATAAAACTCAAAATGAAAAACTCAAGGAAAACAAAATAACAAAGTCAGAGGTAAGCTTCAGCAGTAGATAAAAAGATGAAGGAGAGAATTTCAGGTCTTGAAGATGAGATGGTAAAGACAGTGTTAGCTCAGTCAAAGAACCTGTTGAATCTATAGATTTATTAAACAAATAAACAAACACACAAATAAATAAATAAACAGTCACAAAGCATCCTGGAAATCAGGGTACTGGTGAAAAGACCACAACTGTGATTAGTAGGTATGGATGAAGGAGAAGCAGTCCAGGTCAGAATCACAGAAAATACTTTTAACAAAATCATAGAAGAAAATTAACCTAATCTAAAAAAAAAAGAGATGTCTGTCAAGATGTAAAACAAACAAATCAAAACAAATAGAACAACAAATAGCCAGTACTAAAAAATAGAGATGCCCCACTGTAAAATAAAAATCAATTAAGAAAAGAATGTCAAAGTGTAAGAGAGAGGAAAATATACTCACTGCTATTGTTACCAGTATAGCCACATAGAAATCAATATGAAGATGTTTCAGTTAATTAAAAGCAAACTTCCAAATGATGATCTAGTGCCACACTCACTTGTCTACTCCAGTAAAGTCTGCAGTGTCAGACTTGAAGGCCTGATCACAGACTAGAGGCATACAGCTTCACAGGGAGTTTGCCTCCTGGGTATTCAGTCAGCCACTGACATCTCCTAACTCAGACGTGTTCCAGATTAGTCTTTCTAATTAGTCAACACGCCTTCTTATTCAGGCATGAAGGTGCCCCAAGAAATGATTTGTAAATAGTTAAAACTAAGATTCAACATTATTCCCTGGCCAGCACAACATTCCAATATATCCTAATTTATTACCAAGCTGTCATTAGTTTGGAATTTCTCACAAAGAAGCTGCCTTATCAGACAGGGTGTTCTCAGAGTTAAGAACAGAGGTCAGGCAGTATTGCAAACTGTAAACATAGAATTCTCAGAGCAGTCCCACAGAAGACAGAATTGTTTTACATACCAGAGAGTAATTGAAGGGCTTCCCTCACTTAAGGGCATTCTCAAGAACTGCTAGATTGGGACTTCCTGGTGCTTGCCTCCAACAGACCCAGAGAATTAGCTTGGGACTGTCAAGATAGCCCCAGCGGTAAGGGCACCACTGCTCTTCTGCTTTGCACCTGGATGCCTGATCTTACCGACCTTGATGTGACCTTCACTTGCCTACATGACTTCTGTCTTGCTGTCTGATCTTATTGACCTTGATGTGGCCCTCACCTGCCTACATGACTTTTATCATTCGCTCTGTTTTCTGTATACTATATAAGCCTGGTTTTCACTTTGTGCAAAAGGAGATACATTCAGATTCGAGAGTCAGCCATTCAAGACAGAGCATTTGAACTTCAAGCCAAGCTGCATGCAGTCCACAGCCCCCAGGGCCCAGAACACTTGGGCCTAGGGGGAGGGGTGCAACACCTGTCCAGAAGAAGTAGCTGCTTTAGACCCAGCATGTTTTAAATAGTCTCAGATGTATCTCGATCGCTGAGCTGCCAGATCTTTTGTAATTGAGAGGTTAAAATTTTCAAACTGAACTGTGGGAACTTAGCCGTTAGTTGAACTTAATGGGAGACTAGCTCCCAGGACTTAGAAGAATGGGAAACTAGCTTCTAGGACTTAGAAGAATGGGAGACCAGCTCCCAGGACTTAGAAACAATAGGAGACCAGCTCCCAGAACTTAGAGACCAGAGTGACCTGACAGGAAAAAAGAAAAAAGAGGTTAACAAAAAATGACAGGTGGCTAACCTGTTCCTGAACCCTAGCACAAGCCAGTACCAATCAGAAACCACTCTGTACTTTCCATTGCCTCAGTCTCCCCTCTTCCCCAGCAACTGTGTAGTTATAAAAATCTGTTTAAATTTTTACTTGGGGCCAGACTCCTCTACCCCTGCATGGGATATGAGTCTCGCCCAGCACTGAATAAAAAAGAACCTCTTGCTGATTGCATCAAGTACGTGTCCTGGTGGTGTTTGGGGTTGTCGTTCCTGAATCCTGAGTGAGGGGTCCTTCCCCCCATTTTTCAACAGCCCTTACATAATGACTGTAAAAATCTAATGCCATTTTTAAGAAATACACTCACATTCTGCACTTCCTTGTGTCGACTCTTGTTTGTCACTAGCCGAATTTTTTGCCCACCTGACCAGAACTCTCATCCTGAAGAACAAGAGGTCCCAGCAGCAACCCAGTCTGTGGCAATCTAGCAGAGGTTTTATTAGGGAATTACCAGTGGGAATTGAGGACAAAATGAACAAATGGAAATTGAACATTAATTTTTGTCCAATATGGATGATGTATTATGAACAAAGAAAGAGTATAGGTTCTAAATTAGAATATGAACACATGAATCAATGACTTGTGATGGGTACCATGACTATTAGTCTCTAGATTCTGTCCAGTTTATTTCATTATATATTCTTTGGCCTCAACTCTCTTTGTATTGTTATCCAAAAATTCCTTAAAGTAAGCATTCTAGAGTTTTCTTTTTCTCTTCAATTCCTAAACATTGAACATTTTAATGTTCACTGAAGCAATACATTTTAGAATTTACCTTTGCTCTCATAAAAGTATATAATATTAAAATGACATTGCATAGAATTTGTTGATAAAGGAGGATAATTTATGTTTTTTGCACTCAGGTATTTCTATAAATAAGAACTTTATATTCAATAGTCACATCATCAAATTATGTACATGCACATACATCCCCAGGCATACAGCCTGTTGAGTGAAGCACATATAGGCACCTGCTCCCTTCCCATTTCCCACTGACAGCCTATTTGGCTGAGGTGTAAGGAGTGGCATGAGAAGGAGACATGGATGCCCATGTTTCCTTTTGCCTTCCCGTCCACTTTAAGAACCCGAAGCCCTTTCTCCACAATGGTGAAAGTGAGGAAGAGACAGAGGTCTGAATTTCTCTTTTCTCCTTGTATGTTTCCTTGGAAACTACAACCCAGTGGTTTTATTTTTTCCTGACCCTGACTTCAATTTAAACAATTTTTTTTCCAGCTCAACATGTTTAATCTCCTAATCCCTTGATTCTGACCAGGGTCTAATTTGAAAGGATATATTTTTTTTTTCACTTAAGTTCTTTTGTGATTGTGGTTATCAATGATGGCTTACAAAACCAGCTGGAGTCAGAACCGTAGCCATGGTATGCCATGTTTGGAAATAACCACTATATATCAGGTGTCAGAAAGGAACCAACTTATTTGGAGTTGAGAGTTGATGGGATTAAAGGAAGGATGAGGGCATCTGAGCAAGTCTGTTAAGGTACACATTATGAAGAAAGACATGAATTACATTGAAGAATGTATATGTGTTTTCCTCTAAATCATTATGTCTTACTAACTTTGTTAGTGTATCCACGTTCAGTGATATAGGGACAATTGAATCCAGTATCCTATCTGACCAGTTAACCCAGTTTGCTCAATACAGAAGCAGTTTTATCCAGCATTCTACATGACCAGTTAACCTAGTTTGATCAGTACTAACTAGCTCACCATCTGAAGGTAGGTGCTGGTCTTTTCAGGGGGAAGGGAGCCTCAGGTCATCTCTGAGTTTTGAAGAACAAGCTGTGCTTGCTGAGATCAATGTGGGATGGCACATATGGGGATGGCTCTTATGTAGGCTGTTCTGGAAATATAATGCTGTGTTTTATCCACAAGGCACAGGAGTAGGTGGCTTCATCTTTCTTCAGAAAATCTACTTCTAAAGTTGAAGCAGAGTTTTGAAACTGTTTACTAACTTCAGTTTTCTTGTTAATCCCCTCTGAGAAGCATTGGTTATAGTTTGTCCCCACATATATTAGATACTCAAAATGTTGATGTGTTTTTTATTGGTACCAATATATACCTATTTTGCTAAAGTGTTGTCCCAGGAAGAGCCATAGCTGGAATACTTTCAGGGAGGAGAGAATCCTGGTAAGAACAAAGGAAGGTTGTCTCATCATTTCCTGGTATGCCCTCCACCTGATTGGACACAGCCTGATATCTCAGGAGGGGCAACTACTCTCTGTATTTAAAAGAGTGGTAACCTCACTCACCAGTACCCCATATAGAGAAAAGTGATAATAATGAACTCTAAATATTTTCAATATCTAAATGCCAAATGAAGAAAATATATGACAGAAAGAACACAGAAAGGAGAGCTGGAGAGATAGCTTAGTAGTTAAGAGCACTGGCTGCTCTTCCAGAAGTCCTTGAGTTCAATTTCCCTGCACTCACATGGTGGTTCATGGTCATCTATAAAGGGATCTGATGTCTTCTTCCAGCATGCAAGTGTACGTGAAGCAGAACAGTCATAAATAAATAAATGAAATAAACATTACAAATAAAAACAAATAAAAAGTCAGGACAGAAATGGCATCAAATGAGCAAAATAATACTGGAAGATGAAAAAAATAAGTATTTCTGTTATCATTGTGTATGTGTAGACATTCACAATAACCTTTTCAGGCTTTATATGATGACTATAGAGCAGGGAAGTATCATGCCTCCATTCTGTTGAATTTACAAATTAATGTACATTTGCTGTTTTGATAATAAGAATTCATTTGACTTATGTTTTCTACTCAGTGTTATTGTACTAAATAATATTTCCCTAGTTGTAGCATGCTAGCTAGAGTGTGCCTGGGAGGGAGTTGTGATTCATCCATTTCATATCCAAACCACAACAGTGCAGTATTGTACATGGGTATTCTTAGAATTATTAGTTTAAAGTAGGAATCTTTTGTAATGGGTGATAGAATACCAGCTGCGTATCTGCCTTGCAGCTGGGGTGCCTTCCCCTTGCCCCCCACAAGCCTGCTGCAGGGAGGCAGAACAAATTCCTCAATTGGGGTCCTTAGTCCATTTTTCTTTCTAGTGTGGGAGTGAGCAGAGTCTGGGATGATTGAAGTGTTTCCCAGTCTCCTGTGTATCCACACACTGCTGGGGTACTGCTAGGAGTTGGGAATGGAGGTCTGCTGTCCGAGCTTCCCCTCAGGGCACTACTTGTTAGGCAGGAAAGGGAATTCTGAGCCAAGGACCGGGCCAGAATGTGGTTTGGTTCCTAGTGAGTGCCAACCGTAAGGGGCGAGTGGCTGGGAGAGAGAAAGCCTTTTTATACACAACCTCTTTGGGATGAAGGCCTCTCCCCACATAGATCCTTGATGAAGAGATGATGCTAGCTTGTTTAAAATGTTTTATTTAGTGGTAGATGTGAATATGTACTTCTTTTGGAGGAAAGAAATGCCAAAGAATGGAAGCCCATTGGCTGAACACAGGGGGCTATCTAGACACCCCATTAGCGTGGAAAACTCCAGGCTTTTAATGCTACGTGACTAATTGCTATGGTCCTCTCAGTAGGGTGTCAGGGTTACAAGTTCCAGAACAGGTAGAGTTTGGCAGGGAGCTGGCTCCGTTCCTGCAGTTCTCAATTCTGGTTTTCCCTGGCGTCTGAGCATGCTCAACCTTACCAGTTTTTCTGTGTGGTGGCAGGATCCACTTGCCCCACAATAAAATGTTACTCTGGTCTCAAAGGAGCCAGTTTCTTTTATAATACATGTAACAAGAGAGAGAGCAGATAGCTCAGTTGGTAATAAGCCTGCAACTTAAGTATAAAAACCTGAGTTTGGATCGTGAATATCGTGTATATTCAATCTTGAAGTGGTCCAGGGTATCTGTACCTTAGTATGGAGTGGGGTGGGGTCCAATGGATTCCCTGAACTCTCTGGCTAGACAGTCTAGCCCATCAGAGTGCCTACTTCTGCAAGGGAACTTGACTTTAAAAATAATGTTCTGAAGTCGGGTGCTGCAGAAATCGCTTAGTGGTTAAGAACACTGGGTATTGAGAACTGGATTTTGGCTCCAGTCCCGACTGAGAAAGGAGGACCCTTTTCTTTCTCAACAGCTGGTAACCATCTGTAGCTTTTCTCTCAGGGCTAGAACCCTGTGAGACCCTTCCTCACACACTTTATCACTTCACCAGGATTTTTTACTGTATAAGTATTGTTTAAGTGACCATGGTGTTGGGATTTTATGGGTGTGACTGCACTGTCATGTTGTCATAAATAGAGGACGCTAGTTTATGAATTTTAAAGGGAGACGATCATAGGCATAATTAGAGCTGGGAGTCGGAGGATGGTAGAAATTATGTGTAGCATACTCATGTAAGAAATATTCAAAGAATTTAAATATTAATAAACAAAAATCACTTTTCATACTAGACTAATAGACTAAACTCTATTCAGGTTCTGATTGGTTTTTATGAGATTAGTTTCTGAAGTTATGAAAGAAATTTCTTTCCCATATAAGGCTGTTCTTTCGCCTAAAAGGTGTTTTTGAGATTCTTTGTGCATGTGTGTACATTTGAGTTTATTTATGAAGCAAAAGGAAGGGAGAGAAGAAAATGGTAGAAAGAGTGGAAGAAGTGGTTGTCTCAAATATTTTATAAGGGACATCTTTTTGGCAACTCTGAAAGAGATACTGAAGCTTACAGAATCAAAATTTTTTTAACTTTTACAAGAACAAAATTATAAAAGTCAAATGGCTATGAAAAAATATTAAAGAGTTGTTGAGTATTGTTTAGAGTCTACCATTTTCAGATTAATGAACTTGGGGGGGGGTAAATAGTTTAGACTTAATCTTGGGATTTTAAATTCTTTTAATGTCAAAAGTCACTAAGTTGACATCCTGTTGTGTTTTCTGTAGGCGCTGGGCAGGATTCTGTTAGCTGCCATAATTATTTTATGTCTGATTTTTTAAGTCTGTCACCATATGCTCCTCTCCCATTAGTTAATATTCTAGGAAATCTATTTGAAAAAGGAGAAGCAGATCCTTCAAAGTCAAGCTATAGAGCATGCTACCTCATTGGCAAAAGAGAATATTAGATGTTTCTTTGAGAGCATGAAGCTAAAGGAATGCAACACCCCAAGCAACAAAGACTGGTGGCAAATCTCAGCATTGTACATGTTCAATCCAAAGAACCAGTTCTACAGCATAATGCTGAGACCCACAGCCAAACTTTAGGCAGAGCTGGGTCTTGTGGAAGAATTGAGGGATCCAGAACGGATAGGTACTCCACAAGAAGATCAACAGAATCAACTAATCTGGACCCTTGTTGGGCCCCAGAGACTGAACCACCAACAAAAGAGCATACATGGGATGAACATACCCACCCTACCATACACATTCACAAGTAGCAGAAGTTCAGGTGGGTCTTCATGAGACCCCCCCCCCCCAGAAACTGGAGTTGAGGCTGTCCCTGACTGTCCCCTGTCAGTGGATCAGGTTCTCCTAAATAGACTATTTCCTTTGTCCTCAGTGGGAGAGGATATGCCTAGTCCTGCAGTGACTTTGTAAGCCAGGGAAGGTTGGTACCAGGGGAGGAGGTTCTCTCTTTTCTCAGAGGAGAAGGGGAGGAGAGAATGGGGGAGGGGTTACAAGACTGGGAGGAAAGGGGGAACTGTGATTGGGCTGCAATATGAATAAATAAATTAATGGAAAACAATTAACATATTAAAAAGGATAAAACTTTAAGTTTCAGACCTAAAAGTCTCACAATTTGGAAGAAAGCAAACAGCTATAAAACATAGTAAAGTTTATTTTTTGTATACAGCAGCAATTTAAAATGATTTTTCTGTTCATTTGCAAGATTACATACCAGTATTCACTATGGAAGAGCTTATCTACAAAGCCAAGGCGAAGAACCACTACATCTCCTTCAGAGCAGAGACTGACATTCATCTCCTTTCTGCGAATGTGCTTATTGCAGTACTTTATTTCAGTTTGCCAAATTTACTTCTTATGTTTATGTGCAGTCATGGACTGTAACATAAGTCTAAGGTTGACGATTTTCCAAATTGTTATAGAAGAGAAATGGGAAAGAAGATCACGATCATATTAATAATGAGCAATGGAATTACGTTTCAACAAGAGAAGAAAAATCAGAGGATGGTCATGAATGAGTCTTGAAGAGAGAAAATAATTTCTGATTGTGTTTGATGTAGAACCAGGGAATAAAAGAGTCTTCATTTGAAAGTAGTACTTGTAATGTAGTATTGGTAGATGCTAAGAAAATTGGGTATGACTAAATAAACATACCAGGGAATCAATGATTGAATTATGTATATTGACCCTAGAAAATAATGGAGTGACTAAAGTTAGAGACAGGGTCAGAAGAGAAGAAGACAATTCTTTCCTAAGATTTCTGGGTGTGTTCTTGAATTACTCTTACAAGCTTTATAGATAATACATTTTGTGAAGATATTATACATTAACTACTTTTTCTATTATAATTTTATGTTTTATGAATAGTGTGGGATATGTCATCATAATTACTGGTAAAAACATCCTGAATATTGTGAAATACAGAATTTTTCAAGATCTGAAAATTTTTGAGCAGTCATGACACTGGAATGGTACCAGGTTTATTATATTTGGGTGAAGGGTGATCTACTAGGAAAAGCTATGCAACTACTTCAATAAACTCTTTACAATTTCACTTGTGAAAATACTCTAACTCCAAACCATTTTCTGTTTCAAGCACTCTGATAAGGGAAATTTGAACTATATATAACTTTTGTTCCTAAATACTTTGATTTTGACTTTTGTGAAACTTTGTATTCATGTCTGTTTAACTTATCTTAATAAATTCTAAATAACTTTTAAAAGGAGAAAATTTACTTGGATATTTTTTATTGGTTTAATTAATAATGTATTAAATGTAAATCTACTAAATTCAGTTAAGATTTGTATGGGATACATTAAGATGGTAATTTAAAGAATGGCCATAGGATTTTAATAAGCTCAATTTATACATTCTGATATATAGACATTGTATTTGTATTATATAATCCATCTCTACTCTTGTTACGTCTGAAGACATGTATAGATAGAAATGCACTTATCTTCTGGTATACATACTTAAATCAACTTAAATATGCAGATGTGTATATGGGTGTACAACATATATGTAGATACACATACAGACAGTAATTGCAAGAAATAACCTGTGCATAACAATCTGTTTGGCATCTAATGTCAGTGTTCAAGAGAAGCAAATAGCAAGTTGACTGTGAAACAGACTAAGGTAATTCACTAGACTGGCTGCTTTTTAATTCCAAATGCCATCAATTTGAACAGTTTATTTCATTACATTGTCACTAAATGCATCAATTTGTTTGCTTCATTTGAACACTTATAAATGCATGCTTCTAAAGCTCTCAAGAATTGAAAAACAAAATATAACTGCCATTGTAATTAAATTGAATATATCAGTTTAAAGTTGGCAAAATGCATTATTTCACTGTCCTATGATGTAGCTTTGCTTTGCAGACTTTTGGCAGTTGACGAAAAAATGATAGATAACAAAAGGGAAAGTGTAAAAATGCCAGATCTTACCAGTACGCTAGCTATTTTGTATCTATATAAATAAAGTGTTTTGCAGTGATGATACATTATATTTAATTTTAGTATTTATGGAGTCTGAATAAAAATATCTATTCAAAATTATAACAAGTTTAATTATTTGTCTATTGCTTTTAAGATAATAACATGAACATGGCTAGATATCATTCAAAATTGGCAGGAAAAATGACATTTTCATTCTGTCCCACACTATTTTTTTCTTCTTCCTCTACTTACATTGCTCTAAAATAAGAGATATGAGCATTCAAGGAGTGTCCCCTGATTCTGGCTAAGTAACTTGGGCTTTCAGGATAAAACAACAATCAAGTATTTTAGAAAAATTAGGGCTGTCCTAGAATATTAGCCATTAGCTTCAAAGACATGCCAACAGCACCAGATGGCCTTCAGAAGTCTCACTTACTTCTTTTATTTCTGCTCAGTGATTATCCAATGTGAATGAGAAAGTAAAAGATCATAAGGAAGAAAAGAATGTATATCTAAGTTGTCGTTTCTGTTTATTTTTATCATTCCAGAGTAAGTTTGTGTTGTTACGTCTGTGCCTAGACCTCAGGAATCTCATCATAGATGAGAGTCTACATGTGCACGGTGTGATTTCTATATCTGTTTGTGTATATATTATATAAACATATATGTATAGAATTATGTGCATTCATGTATATTTATACACATATAAGAAGTCATAGTTAAATTTGTAAGTAGACACAAGTTTTTAAGTGTTGACACAAAAGTGTTAAAGCTAAGTGGGAAATCTCTGCTGTAGGCTTCAGATGGTATCCTTAGTCTTTTGGTAGTGGAAATTGGTAATCTCTTAAGTTAACAGAATCCAAATGGTTTTAATTGTTAGTCATAAGGATTTTCTGTCAAGCAAAGAGGTGGGAAAACCATGAATATCATTAGGGGCTAATGATATTCTTTGACATTTTAATTAGGTTTTGGACCTGAAACATTCCAATTTCAACCACTGAAATTTATATGTGTCAATCAGCCTTGAAGAAGCTACAGGATAAAGTAAAATTTTTTCTAGGAACTTTCATTCACAATTGAGGGAATGAAGTACATAATGAATTTCCCTTCATTCTTGAAAAAAGTATAGAATATATATAAAGCAGTGGTTCTCAACCTCTGGTTGGTAACCCACTTGGAGGGTGCATACCAATATCAGATGATTTCATTACAATTCATAACAGTAGAAAATACAATTATGAACTAACAATGAAATAACTTTGCACTTGGGGTTCCCTAGAACATGAAGAATATATTAAACGGTCACATAAATAGGAAGGTTGAAAACCATTTCCTGAAAACACTAAAGAAAAATAAAAAAAATTAATGAATTAGGCAAAATCATATCATGAATGTCTTATTTTTCAGAGAGATTTTTATCCTCACTTAGATGATCAGCAATGGTGGTTTGTGATAGTCACTATCCATTGCATAAATAACTGTCAATGTGCTACAAGAAATGTCTGAGAGAAACACCAGAACATTAAATGGATTAAAATCATTTCATGTCAGGAATTTGAGAAGTGTTAGAAAAGGCTGTCATAGAAAGTATCCTTGTTCTTCACACTGGGATGGAAATGGATGGAAATGAGGCCTAACTTTGAGTGGTCTCACTTCAAAGCTCTTAAATCCTTTGCCTTGTAATGGGAGTTGCAAAAGATCTTGACTTAATGCCAGGTAAGATTATTCTCACAAAGGTAACTTTTCAAGAATGGATTAGGACACTTGCAATGTAGGCGATTTCCTCTCTATGCAGGTACTGAAGGACAGGGATGGGGACTAAGGATGCTCTAAGCAGCACTTGGGTAGGTAGAAGTATTTACCATCTATCAGATGATAGCCAAGTAACAATAATACACCTTCTGATTTAGAGAATGGCATCTTTGTGCCATGGGTCTGACTCTTGACTCCTCTCTGCCACCTGGTCCTTATGATCTTCATCAAAAGAATTCAGTTTGGCTTTGTGCTATTTCTAAAGGCTCTAGAAGAATCTGCTCTCTCTAAAGGACCTTGTCCAGGTGATTGACAGGACTCCTTAAAATAATTCTTGTAGAAGGAGACAATTTTATAGCTTTGTTCTTCATCATAAAACCTCCTGTGAGGTAACAGTCTGATAAAGTGCACTGCTACCAGAACCAGATTTAGAGAGCCATCTACTTACGACCTTCCAGTAAATATTAGACCTCAGTTTTGTCTTTTCTATGGGACAGAGAAATGATTCAAATCCTTTTATCTGATTAATGATTGGAGTCCTAAGGGTCCAGATCTTGGTTTTATAGGTTGATTATATGATAATGATCCAATCTCAGTGTTCTGTGAGTCTGTTAATATCCAAGCAGGTATGTAGCATTTAATAACATATTATGAAAGTAAAAGTTCATTAAAACATTTGAATAATTTAGTTTCTTTTCCTCAATTTTACTTAAATTTAGTGAGCTTTGAGTTTATATTTCCAAATGATATAGCATAATTTGCCTTAAATACATTCCAAATGGCAACGTGTTGTCTCAAGAAGCAGAAAATATGGAAATTCAGGAAGATATCTGCAGTGTTTTTAACAAATCTGTGAGTTGAATAAATTTTGAAATCATTAAAAATAAAGTGAGAAAAGTTCTTCCTCTCACAGGATTTATCTTCATGGAACATCTGGCACTTGGAAAATAATATTAAAATAAAGTTCATGTAATTTTACAATATTGTTCAAAATGTATAATTGATCTTTTAAAGCAAGTTTTTCAAATTAGGCAGTTGTATTTTCCATTAAAAGTATAATTTTATGACCTGAACATTCACAATGTATTAAAAGCATACCAATAAAGGAGAGTTGCACATTTATTCTTAAAGTACAGGGAAATAATGTAGAGAAAACTCAAAATTATTTCACATTCCCTGCAGACATTTAATAACCAAACTATCTCTACCTGATTAATCATTTGAGAGAATCTGTTTTTTTTTTTCTTTGCTAGAGAAACAGCTGTGTGGTTGGAAGATAAAATGTGAAATTAGCCTACTCTAAGTAGGTAAAGTTATTTTGCACACATGACAATTTTATTTTTATTTCTCTGTAAAGGAGATTATTAAATACTGACAAGAAGGGCAGAATGTTGATTTTGAATGCCACCAACTCCAATCATAAATGAGAGTGGATTTTCTCCAATGTTCTTAATTACAGGTCACTTAGGTAGTGAGACAGATGGTAGAAGGGTAAAGTGGATAACAAGACACAAAGGCAGGTGGCACAGAAGCAGAGGGGATTTTTTTTTGAGATGTCAGTCTGAGCATTTTGTGACATTGGGATTTCCAAGGAGGACTCCTCTGTGTGGCAAAGTAAGAATCATTGTAAATCATTTAAGAAATGATAATTTGACTCAAACAAAAAAAATCTTACTTTATTATCACCTTTAAACAACATACTGAAATACTTTAAACTATCATTTGAAAAGAAAAGATGTTCCTTACATAGTGTTTTACATTCTTTTTCAAATTTTCAGAGAGAGAACTGTAATTATGTATATGCCTGTAACTGTGAACCTATTCCCATTGCTCATGAGTTGAATATATCCACGATGCAAGAACAAATTTTTTATTAGATATTTTCTTTATTAACATGTCAAATGATATCTCCTCTCCCAGTTTCCCCTCTGAAAATAAAAAAAGAAAGAAAGAAATAGAAAGGAAAATAAAACCCTGTTCCTTCTCCCCTCCTCCTGCTTATGAACCCACCCTCTCCCACTTCTTGGCCCTGGCGTTCTCCTACACTGGAGCATCTTGATGTAAGAAAAAAGACGTACCTGGAAAGGTAAAAAGAATTCTAAATGAGGTGGAAGCTGTCACCTCAATCTATCTTCTAGTTATTGTAAGCATAGAGACATATATAAGAACTTCATAAGGAGCTGTATCAGACAGCATCTATCCTTTTACATAACTTGTATAACTCCTTTCCAATGCATATGATGATGTTTGCTGTGTGCTCCAAAAGGTTCTGAGTTCTAAACAATGAGGAGCATCATTGACGTAAAGTTTCACAGAGTTTCCCTCCAAATAGTGAATTCTTCAGTAAACTATTGTAATAGTCACTTCCACTTTAACTTCAAATAACAAAGCAAGACAGAGAAAAGCCACTTTCTCCAAAACTATAAAATGTGGTGTGATTTGTTAGACATCAGTATTTAACACTCTAAGCAGTTTCTGTTGGGTACATAATCCACAACCAACTAGGTTTTTCCTAATAGTATATGACATAAAAAGTAATACCATGGAATCTTTGGAACAATGAATTTATACTAGCCATAGTGCTTTGAGACATGTCAGTATATTCCAGGAGAGTTCTTCAATTCCTGTATTCTCTTTAAAAACACTTCTATAGTCATGTCTTTTCATATAGATGAGAAGAGGGTAGAGCTTGTAATATCCTGATAAATGTGAATGTCTGGAGTGAATGATTTCTGTGAAATGGCTACAGGTAACTGTTAAAACACAGGATCTGGCTGAATGCTGTCCTGGAACAGCACAGAGTGATGGAAGCAAAGGCAGTGGCACACTGAGAATTAACAAACTCTTTCTTTGAAAATGTCTCTATGACTCTTTTCTATTTTTTAGTTGTGTCAATAAAATACTTACACAGAGTAACCATCTAAATTTCTGAGAACAAACTATTTTCTGAACAATGTAAAAATTCTGTAATTGCTCCAAATTGCACTAGAAGAGTGCACAACAGTTCACCATGATAGTAATTTGTATGCACAATTTTTTAAAATAGATGATTGTTTTCTGCTTTTGAAGTAAGAATTTAAATGTTGACAGTTCCACTCCATCTTTTCCTTAAACAATCATAACAAAATAGCTTTATAGGTTCTTGATAAAAGCACCCAAAAATTATTTGGATATATCACTAGAGGTGTTATATTTTGACGTATAAGTTAATTAAATTATATTAACTAAGTAATTTCTTTTATACATAAGATAAACACTTGGTTTTATATCTTAGAAACCCATTTAATTTGTTTTAGGATAAATAATGGAATTTATTATTACTAGCTTTTTGGTCTTTCCCAACAACTAAGGAAAACAGGAAAGAGAATAGGTATCAAATTTTCCTTTACTTATTTATGAAGTTCTATTCTGCATTTTCAGTTTAAGCAATTTCATATGTTTAAGTCACTTTCTTTCTCTCTCTTTCTTTCTTTCTTTCTTTCTTCCTTCCTTTCTTTCTTTCTTTCTTTCTTTCAAGTATTTTGACAGATACCTAAGGGAAAGGAGAGAGAAAAGATTGGTGTATTGTTTCATTCTATGATACTCTAGCTTAGTTTGTTTCTAGATTGTAAGGGGGCAAAATTACCATGACAGATTGTGTGGGTGGTAGGATTAGTTTTCTTATGTTATCTCACTATAGCCATTAGGGAAGAAGAGAAGGAGAAAGATGAGAAGAAAGAAAACAGAAGAGAAGAGTTGCACAGGAAAGGGGAGGAAAAGGAAGGAAGGAAGAAATGAAAAGAAAAGAGAGGAGGAAGGGAGGGGTGGGGCAAGAGATAGGGGAGAAAAGAGGAGAGGAAGAAAAGGAGTGGGGAGAGAAGAAAAGAGGAGAGAGGAAGGAGAGGGGGAATGGGATAGGAA
>NW_022196914.1:15157073-15159076 GCF_008632895.1 Mastomys coucha
AGAAAAAGTGAGGAGTTCAAGTATGGGACAGTAGAAAAGTTTCCAATTCACCTACCCTGTGAACTATTTCCTCTAATTAAGCAACACATTCTCAGAATATTATTACCACTGAAGGACCAAGATGTACAAAAATGAGCATATAGGTGACATTTTATATTCAAACTAGAATAGTAACCAGATTTAAAAAATCAAACTACCTTAGAAAATTGTACTGTTACCTCATAAAGAATGTAAAAATTTGTCTTTTTAATTTTTATACATAAACGAAATGCAACAGAAATGCTGCTGCATATTTTAAAGCAGACAGTTTGGAACTACATTTTTAATGACATCATTATTCAAAAGTCTGAGACAATAATACACAACCACATGGTTTTGTTACTGCCTATGAGCCTTAACATTTGTGTTTTAATATACTTTATAGCAAATTAAAATCATCCAGTAATATTGCCACTTGAATGAGAATGGACGCCAGATACTTATAAATTTGAATGCAATATGGTTCCCAGTCAGTGGAACTGTTTGAGAAGATAATAGAGTGCGGAAATTTAGAGGAAGTGTGTCACTGAGGATGAGCTTTGAGATTTTTTTCTTTCTTTCTTCCTTTCTTTCTTTCTTTCTTTCTTTCTTCCTTCCTTTCTATCTATCGATCTTTCTTTCTTTTTGGTATTAGAGTTTTTTGTAGAAAACAGAGAGAGGGAGAGGGAGAGAGAGAGAGAGAGAGAGAGAGAGAGAGAGAGAGAGAGAGAAGAGAAGAGAAGTAGAGGCTACCCATGGCCATGTGGAGAGAGGGGAATGGGAGAGAGAAAGGAAGAAGTGAGAGTGAGAGCAAGAGCTTAAGAGAGAACTTTGAGATTTCCAAGCCCACAAAGCTTCCAGTTTTAACTTTCCCTGCTTCCTGCCTACGGATTATATAGCTCTCAGCTGCTCAACTGCCATGACTTCCTGCCTGTTAACATGCTCTCTGACCTGATGGTGATTGGTTCTATAAACTGGTTCTGAAACTTTAAGCAACTCCCAATACATTCTTTTTTTCTTTAAGCTGCTGGGGCTATGGTGTCTCTTCACAGCACTAGAAAATTAATAAAGATTAATATAAGTACAGAATCTTTGAAAAGAAATTTCATACTCAGAATGATGTTTAGTATATTGATCTGTCTAGATAATCTACCCTACAGAACCATTTTGTTTCAAATTATAGAAATGGATAACCTCAAATGTACAGAGATTGCAGGTAATGTGCACTGGTAAAGGTAGTACTGTAGTCGTGTCATTAATTAAATAGTAGCTCTGCTTAAATAATTTTTGAATACGTTAAGTATCTGCTGAATTAATTATTACTGTTGAATTAGACTAGCACTTAGCATGATGCGATGTAGTAGCCATTTTCATGGTTATTGGGCCAAACCCCAATAAGTGGTTTCCATATCCTATTAGTATAAGAAATTAGGCATTTGGATTACTTTTTGTCATCAGTGTAATCCATAAGGATCTCAGTTTTTCTTTGCATATGGGGAACTCTTAGTTAAAAATGTTCAGTATACTCATTTCAAACCTATGTGATGGAAGCCACTGAGTAACTTGAAGAATGAATTAAATATTGTATTTTGAAGTTTAGAAAGAAAACTAGTACTTGTGACTACATGAATCTTCACGCCTAACAAGAAGATCTATATAGTTTTCAAAGGATTATTTTCAATTAGGTATACACACAAAATCTGAGCAAACATATAATGAAAACCACTTCTAGGACAACATTTCAATCAGAGTAAAACAGAACCAATCCTACTATTTATTCACTTTTTTGCTTATACTAACATCAGTATTATTCTTGACCAGAATATAAAAATGGTGAAAGGTACATTTATGAATGTTCCAATGTGGAATGAAAAAAATTATGTTATTGGAAACTGGAGGGAATGTTATATTTGTTTTAATGGATAAAATATAATAGCTGAGGTTCTTCTATTACTGATAGAAAATTTTTTTTTTTTTTTTTTTTT
>NW_022196914.1:15159086-15175348 GCF_008632895.1 Mastomys coucha
AGACAGGGTTTTTCTGTGTGTAGCCCTGGCTGTCCTGGAACTCACTCTGTAGACCAGAAATCCACCTGCCTCTGTCTCCCAAGTACTGGGATTAAAGGCGTGCGCCACCACTGCCCGGCCTGATAGAAAATTTAAGCCAGTAAGCTACTTTTCATCTGAGGAAACTCCTAAGAAAAATGTAGAAAACATGTCCCTTTTATTTTACTTTGTTGCTAACTGGGAAATGTAGAAAACAGTTAAATTAAAGATTGATTTGATAACAAAATATCATTATATGGAAAAATGAACTCAAAGTAGATTAAGCATTGAAGTATAAATGCCGAACCTAAAAATTATACTAGAGAATAAAATATTACTTTAAATCTACTAAGAATTAAACCATATGCACTTTATTTCTATAGTAAACGAGTTATGCTTGAGTAACAAAGTAATGTATTTTAATTTAACATACACTATAATTCTCGTGCATACCATCTGTAGTCAGATAGAAAAGTTAATGATTAAGAAGTTTTGTTTTGTTTTTCTTTGTTTACTTTATAGTTACTTTAACCAGCATATAGTCTTTTGTACATGATCTTGGCTTTTTATGACCTATGAAAAACAAATGTTTTCAATGAACTTGAATCAACAAGACAAAACCATCTTGGTATTTAGAGAAATTCAGCACATGTTCAAACCAAATGATATGCAGCTGAGTACATCTTCAGGATATGATTTGGCAGTCATATAAGAACAGATATTGAGGTCAAGTTTGATCAATAACATGAACATGTACCCTCTAGCTCCTGAAATCTTGCACTGAGACTAGTAAAAGCTGCTGGTGAATTGGGGAGCAAAGGAGAGCTTGCATTAAATGCTTTCTGCATTCATTATCATTCTCAGTGTTGGTACCTAGTAAAGCTGTCAGACACATCGAAAGCACGCATCCTTTATATAATGCTTTTGATGATCCTAAAATAGTGAGCCTCTCTAATGTGACTATGAGGAGAAAAGCATCTACAATTTACTGATAAAAATCACAGTATGAAAGTTAATATTAACTGTGTTGCACTGTGTAATCCTTTTCACAGACATTTAACCAAAAAAACCCCACTAACATCTGTGTTGGGAAATAGACCTAAATATTTGAGATCTATAATTCATAGAGAAGTTGAGATGCTTCAAGGGATTCCCGGATATGAATTGGTACTCAGATGTGTTTCAGCACTGAAAGCACTTGGGTGGTTAGTAGATTTGTCCATATAATTTATCATATAAACCTGCATTGGTTAGAGTTAACGGGTACATGCTAATCATTCAGGAAAATAGTCAATGCTAAATGTATTGTCCTACCTAGAGTGATTTCCCCTAACAAGTTACACCACAAGTTTTGGCAAAAGTAAGAGGATGGCATAATGAGTTTTATTTTAACAAACAGAGCCACAGGGTCTTTTGAAAAGTACTTATGAGGAGCTTGAAGTTAGTTTTTATACAGTCTTTTCTTCTGCAAGTCCATTTGAGTGAACTAGGCCAAGCAGACTGACTTGACCAAATCTGGACAGTGAAATTATGCATGCTGAATTCTAAGTTTTAACTTTTAATTTTGTGTATTTTATTTTATTCAATACTGTGAAACATTTAACATATGTATGATTAGAATATGTATGTAATGATATACAGTGATTTTTTTGTTTAAAATCTTCTTTAATAATATAAACTGGACTTGGCTGCTTGTCTTTAATATTCTTTGGGATCAATGAATAGACCTACAATGTAAATGTAAAGTAAAAGATGCTAAACATTACTTTCTTAAATTACTTGAGAGTTTTGACAAAATGTATTATTTTTTAAATTCATTATGAAATAACAATGCTAGGTATATATCTTACTCATTAAACTTGATTTGACTGATCATATCAGTAATTATACTTAAGGAGCAGATAATGTATAACAGATATTCTTTCCATATGTTACAGATATGGACATTCAAGTGTGGTAGAAACAAATTAAAGATGAATTCATGCTCCTGTGAAACATCTCCAAACCCCATTTTTAAGTATATTCCAAACATGACTGTACCTAACTCAGACATTTCATGTGAGAAAATGTCCCTGAGTTCTGGGACAGGTTGCTCATACTTAAATACAACTGAGATTTAACAGTATTAGCCAAAGAATTGTTATTAATAGATTGGTATTAATAGATCCCTTAAAAATAAAACTACGCTAAACTATAAACTAAACCAAACTAAACTATAAACTAAACTAAACTAAACTATAAACTAAACTAAACTATACTAAACTAAACTAAACTGAACTAAACTAAACAGTGAGGAGCAGATATGCTACCATTACGTAGTAATCTAAACTGTAGACTTAGTTCTCAGCATGTGGCACCAGGAAACAGGAAGCACAGTAGACTTCTAAAGAATTCTAAAATAGGGACACATACATATGCCAGGGTGTAGCCAAGGTAAAGACTGAATGTCTTGTATCTAAAGAGGATGAAAGTATATGTTTAAACTATAAGGTTTTTATTTGCCAGAGAATCTGTTTCAAAATAGCAGTTTGGCCTCTGATTATTCATAGGTTTTATAAATCATAGAATCGGCTTCTCTTGAAGGTTAACTTACACTTTCCAACTTTTGGCTACACATGGTGAGTTAATGTTCATTGTGCATTCTTTACCCAAACTTTAAGTTAAAGCTTTGTATGGTAACTACATTTTGTTCAGACACTATTGCCTGAATCTTAAAATGATGTACTGTTCACTAAAAATAGGTCTAAAAAAGTCAGAGTCAATTAAGATCACAAACTCCTGTGAAACTCTGAGAGTCCTCATCTTCTTGATTCTCAGAATGATCTCTTTCCAGTTGAATTTCTTCTGAACAGTTTGAATGACAGCTAATTTCAAATTTTCCATACATAGAGATTAAAACTGTGCTTCTACTGTGATGGTACCTATTTCCTCTTACGTTTTAAGTGCATATTTTTGTGTAACATTAGCACCATGTAGTGCAGACATGTGTACATCTGCTTGATTCAATGTCCTGTGACCTTACTAGTTTTGAATTGGAATCCCACTGTTTTGTAGACAGGAAACTGGACGTAGTGATTCACTTTTAAGTTTTCAGAGCAGTGTTTTGAAATAGCAGTTTTTTATTTTTATAAAAATTCAATTTTAAAAAAAGACTAAAGTGCTCTTTCAAAAAAGGCACATACGTGTGCCTCTAATTCTGTACCTGAAGTTAAGTTTTGTAAACATAAAAAAGAAAATGCTGCTATAGCATATCAGAAAACTTACAGTAAAGATATCTTAAGGACATTTATTATAAAATTGATGATTCAGAGTGAGAACCGACCAGTAAATTGAGGAATAGAATGATATTTAGTACTTTGCAGTTTTACATTTGTATATGTATCATATTTATGCAAATGTTATAATTGACAATGTTATATAATACAACATAAAGCAAGAATCTCTTAACAGTGTATTTTCTGGAAGTTTCAATTAATCTATGATTGCAAAACATAGTATTTGTCAGAGAAATTACTTCTGAATGCAGATTAATTTGCATCCCAAAATAAAGTTTATTTATCTTGCAAATTAAATGGTTATTTGATATGCAAAGTTCATATTTACTTTACATAATGCACCTTTTTGTTTTCATTTTCATAATTTTTTACAGGAAGATTAATGTCTATGGTGTCTTTATAAGCTCAGATATTTTCAAGTTTAATTATACATTTTTGCCTTCATAACTGGTATTATAGTCTAATTAAATTTGTTTAGAAAAGCTATAATCATCTAATAAATACCAATGGTTTGGTCTTATCACTCACATAGGAAGGTTAATTAAAGAAATAATTATATTTTTCTCTGTTGTCTTATTACAACTGTATAAAATGAAGTCTGATACAAGGTACAAATTAGAATAAGATATATAACATGCTGAAATGGATTGTAAATCAACTTCCTTTCAATATTGTTAATATTTTATAGAAGGCATTTTCAAACTTAAAAATCTGACATTTATATAGCAATGCATGCATAATTTCCCTCTTATATGTCATTTTCCTGAGATGAAAGTAATTTTAAAATGCAAGGTCAAAAAAATGATTACCTTTAACAAATAACAATAAAACAAGCTTAAGACAGGTATCAGGAAGCAATTTTGCATGTTTTATTCTGTGGAACATTTAATATCTCATGTGTGTTTTGGGATAAGTATAAGAAACAAGGGAAAGGAAATCTTTGAGGTAGAATGGAGATAAGTTCAAAGTATATAAATTGTTCCTTTGATTTAATGTATGCTATTGTTCCCTGGTCAAAACACAGTCAGAGCTGTTCTTGTGGGACCCAGTGCCTTCTGCATCTGATAAATGGCCTTACCAGGACAACCTCAGTCTCAGCAGGAAAGACATTGAACAAATTGTCAGCATGATTTACATACTAGTTGTCAACAGCATCTGGGTTGCTCTGTGAAAGAATGATGGGTAACAGATGTTCTGGGAAATGCTACCATCTGCCCTTTCTTAAAATACATCCCAAGTGAAACAATGCATTTGAATGGATGCCACGGAGATAGATACCTTGCCTTTGGAGAACCACACCAGCCTCAGTTTCAGTGGTACATGTAGCTACCACAAGCAGAACAAAACAATCTGAAGACTGCAAATGCAGTCAGGAGAAGCAAGCCAATAGGCTCTTGGAAAGCCCTTTAAGATCAGTTACACAATTTGAAAATAAAATGGTTCATAATGCCCCAGAGCCTGTACTGGAAAAATTCTGTGTTGTAATCTGGTTCTAACCTGTATATATTTATCAAGTGACCTGCTGAATTTTCAAATGTTTAAAGTTAATTTTTGTACAAATTAAAAAAAAAAAATACATACCAGAAAAGTAAGTACTCATTGAATGGTATTTTGCTACAGTATATGTACTTAGTAATGTAACACCCACCTTAGTGAGGACACTATGTTTAAGTAATAGAGCTTGACCATAGTCAATAATCAAACAGAAAGACCACCAAATACATTTGGCATCACTTATCTCTCCATGATGAATCATATAAGCAACTTTTTCCTTTTATCTAGATGTAAAAGATTTGTTTTTGCCTAACTTGATATACCATATTCAAAGGAAAGCATCAAAATTTATCAGTATTTTTAAAGTTATCACTCTTATATACATTGTTATTAATAATGTAATTATCAAGCCTATAAGTTAAAACACAAAACATATATATCATGTTCTTTTCTGTGTGGATTTGACTTATATTCTTCATCTTGATGCTATCTAACCTGAAAATACATGTAGATAAAATAAGGTAAAATATAAGAAAATGTGTTATATTGAAATTTCATGATGAAAGTCTTGGGTTAGGTACTGTTGGGACAAATGTAAGATTAGACATATGCTTTGGTCATGTTTTATTCTGTAAATGTTTAATGTATTTTCCAATGTTAAGTTTTCATATCCAATGCTCTCCTCCCCCTCCAACTCCTGTTTTGTCTCTCCCCACTTCTTCTTTTAAATTCAGGACCTCTTTTTCTATTAATATCCTACTGAGATGGACTCATGTTGAAGAATTAGAAGGGATAGAGAAGGGATTGATATGATAAAATAGTGTATTCTATAAACTCCTCAAAAATGATTGATAAAAACATTGAACAAATAATAATAAAATAAAATATCTTGTTGTTCTATGAGGAAGGATTCTGTATAAATCTTATTACTATACTAAGATTGATTCACTTTTTGTTAAAAATATGACATACAAGTATATAAAACACATATAATAATGTAAATATTGGTAGTATATTATCTTGTATTATGCACTTTATTATCTTTTATTTTATAGTAGAGCTGAAGGACTTTCATATGATAAATTATGAACTATCCATCTAGTTTATTACATTTAAATATTTTTCTTTTACTGTTTAGATATGACAATACTGTAGTAACCAAAAATATTAAGTTGATGAAAATATTTAGTGGGGGTGTGAACATGGCTACTTAAGATCAAATCGATTGGGAAAAACCACCTGTCTTCAGATTAATATGAAGCCCTCAAAGAACAGAAAGATAAATGAGTGCCTTAAGATAAATGAATGCCTGAAAAGTACAGAGCAGAGCATGGATGGACAAATAGAAAAGCCTATTGAATATCTAACTTATATATATATATGTTTTATCTTAAAATTTCAAAAGTTCTTGTAGTTTATCATTTAATCCCCTTTCTTCTGTTTTCTTTTATTTGGTAAAATCTGAGAAAAAAGTGACAAATTGAACTATGAAAGATTAAAGAATTAGTTATACTATACTTTTCTATTCTGTTCTTAGAAAATTAAGAAGACATCAGAGACCTAAGGACCGTTACCCACTGTTGTAATCTTTTTTAATTACATATATTCTTTATTTACATTTCAAATGTTATCCCCTTTCCTCATTTCCCCTGCAAAATCCTCCTATCCTATCTGCCCTTTCCCCTGCTCACCAACCCACCCACTCCCACTTCCCTGTCCTGGCATTCCCTTACACTGGGCATTGAGCTTCCTAGGATCAAGAGCCTCTCCTCTCATTGATGTTCACCAAGGCCATCCTCTGCTACATATATGGCTGGAGCTATGGGTCCCTCCATGTGTACTCTTTGGTTGGTGGTTTATTCACTGGGAGCTCTGGAGATACTGGTTGGTTCATATTTTTGTTCCTTCTATGGGGTTGCATATGCCATCAGCTCCTTGGGTCCTTTCTCTAGCTCCTCCATTGTGGACCCTGTGCCCAGTCCAATGGATGGCTGTTAAGCATCCACTTCTATATTCCTCAGTCACTGGCAGAGCCTCTCAGCAGACAGCTGTTATAATCTTAATTCAATTCCTCACTGACTAAAATGCCAATGAATACTGCTGTAGATTAAGCAGAGCACAAATATCAACGTGACAATTCTTGTTCTCAGGACACTTGGATGAATGTTGCCGAGATATCCATCATAGAGTTTGGATGGGATAGTGTGCTCAGTAATTATGAACATTCATTGCTTTTGCAAGGGACCTGGGCTCACTTCACAGTACTGGCATGATATTTCACAACAATCTTTAATTCCAGGCCTGGAAGATTTAACTTCCTCTTCTGTCTTCTGTGTCTTCACATACATGCGTACATGAAGGCAAAACATACATAGGTGCAGGCAAAACACTCATACATACAAAATAATAATATACTTAAATCTGAAAAAATGAGGCACCTACAAATTAAGATACTAGAAAATAATATGTCCCAATAATTTCATAGTCGGTATTTTTGCTTATGTGCTTGGCTTGTGAGAATTAGACATAAGAAATCCCTAATCTCTTACCATAGAAAAGTAGTGTATTGACTTCATTTCCTGTATCACTTCTGAAATAACTCAAAACCAGACATTTCAAGATATCTATCTCAAGACTTGTATATAGTATTACCAAACGAAGAGACACACTATAAGTCATAGCGCACAAGTCACAGAAAAGATCACTGGAAGCCAGCTAATCCAGAGTGTAAATTCATCCTCAGGCCAGTTCATCTCAGAAACATGAGATAGCCCAACCAAGCCTACTATAAATTTTCAGAATTTTCAATGAAGTAAATGCTCATGAAAACACAACCCAGGGGCCTTGTGATTTGTTATAAGTAGTGCAAATGTGATGCATAGGTGTGATAATTATGTTTGTTTTTGCTCTGTTTTAGGAGTCTGAAATACTTCAGTGTGATTTGAATGCATGGCCTTCAGAAGGTGTGACATTTGACATAAAAATCAGGTGTGAGAGCTGTTGCTTTAAACCTGACTCAAATCTTACAGATTAATTTTTTTCCTGTATTAACACCCCTTGATCTTGAATGGTACTGTTTTTGCTTTTGTTTTAAATCTTATTCATAAGTACTTGACACAGATTGTAATTTTAGAAATCTCAATGTCTACAAATTTAAAAGTCTGAGTAGTTTTCCAAAAATATTATTTCAAGTTCAATCAATCAAATTCAGTCTACAGAAATGTATGTTATTAACCTTTAATTTAGGATTAGTTAATTGTCAGGACCTCTGTTAGAAAGAAAACAGGAATGCAAAATGTAACATTTAGAACAGTAAAAAAAAATGAGAAAAAGAAAAGGAAGAAACATGTGTGTCTGTTTGCAATAGCATTAAATCATTTTGTAATTCATTTATTCAGTAATTAAATGAAAACCTAATTCTTAAATTGATGTGGCAATATTATTCTAAGTCAAATTAACTTATTAAATATCATTTTAAATGTAATGAGTTAAAGTAATTTCATTATGTTGTATTTCAGGTGTGTTTAATTGCATCCAATAATATTTTGCACATATACTTTTTAAAAATATGTACAGTTGAAATAGGGGTCTTGGCAGATAGGGAAAATATTATTTCACAAATACATTTGCAATTTTTATATTTGTCATAATGTTCACCTAACTTCCAAATTTCCAATTGCTTCTGTTTTGCATATTTCTTTTTGCATCTTTTCATTTCTCTCTGTCTTTAGTTTTTTGGTTTGTTTTTGTTTTTGTTTTTGTTTTGCTTTTTTCCTTTCTCTCATGTATTACATCAGCCATCACAGTTTCTCCTCCCTTTCCTACCCCCAGTCTTTCCCCTCCACCTCCCCTCTGCCTCCGATCAACTCTCATCTGCCTGCTCTCACTAAACAGCTAGACTTCAATGGACATCAACCACATAAGGCAAAACAAGCTACAATAAAACTAAGCATATACCATCATATCAAAGTGGAACAAGGCAACCTAGTAGGAGAAAAGATCCCACCAGTAGGCAAAAGAGTCAGGGACAGCCCTTGTTCCCACTGTTAGGATTTCCAGAAGAATGCCAAGCTTCTCAGACATGACATATATGCAGAGGGCCTAGGTAAGACTTATAAAGGCTGTCTGATCTCCAAGAGTATCTGTGGATCCCAGTCAGTTGATTCCGAGGAATCCTGTTCTTGTAGTGTTCCGTTCTGGACTCCTCTTGTTCCTCTGATCCTTCCTCCCCTGCCATCTCGGACTTCCCAAGAGCTCTGCCTAATGTATGCCTGTGGGGAGTTGTTGTATGAAGTCTCTGGTCTCTTTGATTAGGATTCTGCTCAGTTCCGGTCCCAGAGCACTCTGCAGGCAGGACTAATTGTGGGGTTGAAGGTTTCATGGCTGGGTTGGTTTCCCATCTCTCCACTTGAGGCCTTTGGTTTTTTTTACTTGCACCCCATCCTGCTGCCTTTCTATGGGTTCATGCCATTTGCTTGACATTTATAGTACCAACTTGTAAATATTTCCTTCCACTGAAACACATTAGCTCCTCCAAGTCATTCACATTGAATCAACTGATCACGTGCCTTTTAATAACTCACCAGTTTCCAGTCGTCTGCAGTTTTATATCTACCAGCTTTTATATTTTTAACTCCAAGGACACAGATGTCTGAATAACAATGAGCAGTTTGGGAGTGCAGATTGCATGTCCCTTGACTATTGATTTCCTCTCAGTGGGGCACATATGCCATTTTTCTGCTTTATTGATTGGAATATTCTACAATACTATAGGAACTCAGCCTAGACAATCCTCTGGGTTGGAGAAGAGGAAGTACAAATGCAGAAAAATCTTTTGATGGATGAAGGAGGTTAGTGCAAAGAATATGTGTCTCCTTCCGCTTAAGGTCTGTCATTGTGGGAGGTTTTCTTATACTTCTTAGAAAGTCCTGTACGTATGAACTCATGTTAGGTCAACAGCAGCTCCAGCAAACACTCCTCTATGCTGTTCTCTCCTCCTTGTTTATAAAGTGTCAGTGATTTTGTGATGTCACAGCATCTTGAATGCTTCTCTCACCGTTCTATTGTGGATTTTTCTATTTTTTTTTTTTTACCTTGGACTTCATGGGAAACCAATTGCAGCGTGAAATGCCAGAGAAATCAGTAATATGATGTCAAGCAAATTCAAGGACTGTGGAGATAATTCAATAATGTGTTTGCCAAGTTAGCAGGAAGCCCTGAACTTCACCCCAGAAGCCATGTTAAAATAACCCAGGGAGGAGGTGCTCCTGCATAATCCAAATGCAGGCAGAAATAGAAGAAAAGCATGCATAACCACACAAATTCTGAAGAATTTGACTTCAAGTGACAATTAGAAGATCACTTCAAACTAAAGGAATTCTATATCAGTGGCTACAAAAATACTAAACACTTATTTATTAAGCATTGGAATGCTTGGTTTAATGGACACTACTGATGTGACTACACTGGTTGAACTCAACACAATAATAGTTGCTTTCTATAGTGCTCTAATATTTCCAATAGACATGACATCCAGACAAAAACAAAACAACAAGCGTAATCACAGATATTGAAATTAAAGATGAAATAGACTTAATATCTTAACAGGGGAAAGGACAAGAGGCCTCAAACTTACACCGAGAACTACTGACAACTATGAATGCTAAGAAAAAGAGAAATAGTCTTTCCAAGGAAATAACACACCAATTGCTTATGTGATACTGAGTGCTAAACCCTGAAAACATATATACAGGTAACATTACATAAATTGAACAATTGAACAGGTTGTATTTATGTGTATATGAGCATATATATGTGTGTGTATATATATGCACACATATAGTAACATTTAATAAAGAAAGAAGTCATATTATAATCTCAGTTAATAAAAATAATAAAAAGTATATTCTAGTAAATTGGAAAAATCAGAAGAAATTCATAAAATTCTAGACATAGATGACCTACTGAATTTTGTTTTTGTTTTTTGTTTTTTTTTCAAGTCAGGGTTTCTCTGTTTTAGCCCTGGCTGTCCTGGAACTCACTCTGTAGACCAGGCTGGCCTTGAACTCAGAAACTACCTGTCTCTGCCTCCCAAATGCTGGGATTAAAGGCGTGTGCCACCACTGCCCAGCTGAGCTACTGAATTTTATATTAAGAAAATATAAGTAGGTTAAAGATATGTATAACAGTCCACATCAGTGTGGTATTATTCAAATGGGTATCAACTAAAAAACGCTATGGCCCTGGTGGTTCATTATGGAATTCCACTGGAATTTTAAAAAGAGCATCCACAAATCACAAATTACTCCATAAAATAGGAAGAGAAGGAATTTTCCAGGTGTTTTTTTTTTTTTTTAGACGCAGCCAGATAATAACCCCTACCTAGAATAAAATGAGGCTAATCTTTTAAAGAACCTGGATGCAAACACTTTCAATAAAATTTAAGCAAACTAAATTTAACCTTATATCAGTGTTAACAAATGGGCTTTGTTCCAGAGATATAAATGTAGTTTAACATAAAAATTAAAACATTCTTAAAAAAGCAGGAATAGAAGAAGCACATATCAGCATTTTTAAATGTTTATGCCACCTGCTTATAGATACATTCTTTTTTAAACTTTTTATTGTTTTATTGTGAATTTCTCATCATGCACCCCAATCAAACTCATCATCACTTATCGTTGCAACTTTCCCCAACACAAAGAGAAAAAAAAATATCTTGTGAAAGCTGCAGTTGTGTCACAGTGTGTTCCACAGTACATCATTTTGTCCACATCTTTGTTTCCAAATATTTATTGCAAAGGCTAGTTGGTGAGGTGTGAGACTTCAGGCTTTTGCTACACTGTCAGTATTAGCATGTCACTGGGACTTCTCTTGTTGCACTGTGTCATGGAGTTCCTGTAGTTTTGGATCTGTAGGGCAGGCACCTTCATGCCCTTCAGGATTTTATCAATTGGGTAGATGTTGAGGTAGGCCAATTCAAATGCCTGGATCTGGACCTGGGAGGTGTATGAGTTAGTGAGGCCACCAGCTCTTCAGCTCTCATGCCCTTGGAGTAGGCTCAACAGCAAACCCTATAATTGAGCTGCTAAACAAAGTAGGTGCAACACCCATTCTCCTGAGTGTTGCAGCCAGTGAGGGACATGGCCAATTCTCCCACTCTCATAATCCCAGGGCTGTGTCTCCCAACTGCCATAGGTAGCTGGAGACAAAGGAGGGGAGGATGATTTCTTCTTCCTTGTCAGCACCACTACCCAGCTGATAAGAGTCAGGGCAGGTTGTCCTGAGGTCACACCATCAGGGTCAGCACCATGCTTTCCAGCCTCCTTCCTGCTGAGATGCCCATGAGGACTTCTCTCTGAACTATAATCCCCCATTTAAATCATGGTGTCTCTTCAAACCAAGAAAATAGCAACTAAATCAGCTCATTGTTCTATATGTGCACACTCAGTTTTCTTAGAACCAGTTGGTTAATATATGTATCAATTCATTGAATGCTTAGGAAAAAGCAATCTTCAGACAACAGAACTCTGCTAAAACTCAGGCTATTTTGCTTCAAGTTGTACTATAGACCCATAGTTACAAAAGGAAATGGCACTGCCATAAGAGCATTTTTTTAGGAAATTGATTAGCTGTTAGGTTGCTCCTGCCCTGATAGCTAGCCCCATATCCATTCACACATGGTTAGCACTAAATGAACCCAAGTTCAGTAATAAGCTAAAGCATTACAGTTGAGAGGAAGAGGGCACAGGAGGGAATTATTGAGAGCTAATAATAGGTAGAAAAGATCCCAATGCATTGTATAAACGTATAAAAATTTCAAAGAATAAATAAAAATATTTTAGAAAACTCATCAATCAAAGAACAAAAAACATTTGAAGAAATAACATAAAATTGCATATAAGATTTTTTTTAATGAAACTGACAAGAGTGCTCATTGAGGATATAAATATTGACCAACTGCTTAAATGAAACTAACAAGAGCATGGTGCTGCAATACTAACTGAGAGCTTATATCATTATCTGCAAGTAGGAGGCAGAAAGAGCTAACTGGCAAAGGAAGGGCCTTTGAGTTCTCAATGCCTGTCCCTTCCACAAAAGGCCATACCTCCTAATCCTCTCTAAACAGTTCCACCAACTGGCACCTAAATATTCAAGTATATGAATAGATGGAGGCCAGTCTCATTCAAAACTCCATATTACCTATAATTGCCTTTCACTCTTTACACAGGTCAAATTAAAACTGACTTCAGATCCACAGAAAACCTCAAAATCTAAGATAAAATAAGGGAAATAATTGATTAGGTAGAGACAGGGAAGTCCTTTGATAAAAGAATCTAATATCTCAAGAAATATCACAAATAACTGACAAGTGGAATTTCATTAAATTAAACATCTATAGATACTATAGATTTATAATTAATAAAATTATATTTCTTCATACATGCATATATATGATATGAAAAGAGAATTTAGGTGAGAAGTGAAGATTAGCAGAATGGAGAACTTGTAGGGGAAAATGGGAGATAAATGTGGTCATTGTCTATGATACATTTAAAAGAAGTTCCCTTTTGAAACCCAATATTGTGCACCATGAAAATAGTCCAAAATGAAGATTGTTTTGTATTTCAAGTTATTAATATATAAGCAGATAACATTTTCTTCAGTACAGAGCATATTCTGTACCACCATGTTCTCATATTACTTATAACAAGTGATTAGTCATATTAAATAAATACTAGTGCAAGTATTCTCATATTCTCAAATACATTATTACCTTTTCTCAATCAATTTAGACAAAACCTTCAACATGAGAAACAAAACAGTGACTTAAAAGGGCTCAATATTTGAGAGTACCTGATGTTCTTACAGAAAACTCTTGCCGATTCAACTACCCATGTTGAATGACTAACAACCCCAGACACAAGGAACTCATTGGTCTTTTCTGGAATTTGGTGACATCTGTGTGTGTGTGTGTATACATCAATACACAGACACAGGATCATACAAAAATAGAATTTTTAAAAATTAAGTGCAAAACTAAAAAGATTAAGTTGTGTAAAAATGTAAACTTTTTTCCCATAATTTATTTTTTTATTCACATAACATCCCAATCACAGCCCATCCTTCTTCCTCTAATCCTGGTCCTGTACTTAAAATCTCTTCCCTCGTTAACCTCTCCCCTTATCCTTAGAGAAGGGGAAGACTCCTTGTGAACCAACCCACCCTGAGAGGTCTAGTCACAGCAGAACTAAGCACCTCCTCTCTTACTGAGGCCCAGCCAAGGATTCCAGGGAGAGAAAAAGCATCCAGTGTCAGGCAACAGAGTTAGAGACAGTCTCTGCTCCAATTATTATGGGATCCACATGAAAACAAAGCTACATATATGCTACAAATGTGTGTGTGGGGGGGGGGGGGGGGGAAGGGTTCTAGGTCCAGTCCTTGAATGCTCTTTGATCTCTGTGAGCCCCCATCGGCCCAGATTAGTTGATACTGTAGGTTTTCTTGTGGTGTCCTTAAGTCCTCTGCCCTGCTCAGTTCCATCTTCCAGTCTTCCACAAGACTCTGCCCCTGATGTTTGACTATTCGTCTCTGGATCTGTTTCTATCCAGAGCTGGATGAAGTCTCTCAGGAGACAGTAATGCTAAGTTCCTGGCTGCAAACAAGGCAGAGTACTATTAATAGTGTCAGGGGATGGGTCTCAAGTTGGACCAGTCATTAGTTGATTATCCTCAGTCTCTACTCCTTATTTCCTGTGCATCTTTTAGGAAGCACAAATTTGGGGTTGAAGGTTTTGTAGGTGGGCTGATGTAACTCTCCTACCATTGGAAGTGCTGCCAGTAATCAGGAGGTAGCCACTTCGGTCTCTAAATCGAAATAACAATGATTTGAATGAATTTTTCAAATATCTTATTTCAAGTTATTTTATAGTCAGTTGAAATTACTGTCATATTTCTATTAGTATCTATACTCTGGTCATTTTTATATACCATCATACTTTACTGAAATAAACTAAGACCACCCAAGTGAAAAGGAGCAAAATCAACTTAAGCTATTCATTACTGCTTATATGTGATGGAGGTACAAGTCAGGAAAATTCTAGTAATTTTTCTCAGTTTGTGTGATAAAGTATTCTGTGAAAGCCATGTGATAAATAAAGTGTTTATTTTGACTTGCAGTTCAAGGGATCAGTTCAACATAACTGGCAAGTACTAGGAGCAAGCCTTTAAGCCAACATTTCAATGCAAGTATTAATCATGAAGTAGAGAATTGTGTTTGTGTTCAACTTCCTTTCTCCTTTGAATACTATCCATAATTACATACCATGAAATCTTGCTACCCAAAATCTGTGGATCTTCCCTCCTCATCATACTTATCAAGATAATTATCTATAGGCATTGAAGAAGTCTTTATGCCAGGAGATTTAAAATCTCATCAGGTTGACAACTGAGAAGAAAATATAGGGAATGAATTTCAAGATAAAGGTTTAGATGAAAGCTTTCTGAATATAACTTTAGTAGCATAGGAATAAGCCCCAAGACTTGGCAGATGCAACTACATACATTTATTTTTTTATGAAAAAGAAACAACCATTAGATGAAGCAGACACCAACAGTCTGAGAACATCTTCAACAGTTATATTTCAGATGTGCTGATATGCAGAATTTAAAAAAAAATAGCCGGGCGGTGGTGGCGCAAGCCTTTAATCCCAGCACTTGGGAGGCAGAGGCAGGTGGATTTCTGAGTTCGAGGCCAGCCTGGTCTCCAGAGTGAGTTCCAGGACAGCCAGGGCTATACAGAGAAACCTTGTCTCGAAAAACCAAAAAAAAAAAAAAAATAAAAAAATAAAAATTAAGCAGTTCCCCTAAAACAAAAAATTCCAATCATCAAGTGGGTATTAAGTAAGCAGACAGTAAGAAAAAGAAGAATCACAATGACTAATTCGTATTTTAAAGTATTCAACATCACTAACCATTATGAAAATGCCAATTAAAAGTACTTCAAGAGACTGGTCTTAGAGCAGTTAGCATAAAGAAATCGGGACAGGTGTTGATAGGAATATGAGAAAAGAACTCATACTCCCTGTCTGTGGGAATGCAACCATGTACAGCAATTATGGAAATCGTTGTGGGAATATTTCAAAGCATTAAGTATTAAACTACGATGTGACCAAACTATACCACTCTTGCGCATATACTTAAAGGTCTCCATACTCCACTAACCGCAATACTTTCACATCATATTTACTTTCCCTCTGTTCACTATATTAAGGGGAAAAAAGCCCTCATTGAACCAATGTCCATTCTCAGATGTGTTGTCAATGAAAATGCAGTACATAGACCTAATGAATTTTATCACTTCTACAGAAAAAATGAGGACATTTATGAGGAAATGGGTAGATATGGAAAGTATAATAATCAGCAAGATGATCTTTATTTTCTTGGATACTATTGGATTCTAACATATATATATATA
>NW_022196914.1:15175358-15181084 GCF_008632895.1 Mastomys coucha
ATATATATATATATGTATACACACATATGTGTACATATATGTATACACACACATACATATGTGTGTGTGTGTGCATTTGTAAGTAAAACTTATAAAAACTAGAAAATACCCAGAGAAATGTAAAAATATGTGATGAGTAAGAAGTAGGTAACTTTATACATAGATCATGAAGAGGAAAGAATAATGGGACAGACATGAGGAAAAGAGGAGTAGCATAAGATGGCAAGATGAAATGAAAGGAGGACCACCAAGGGACCACTAAAACACAACTGTTGGAACATGTCATAGTTATATCTAATACATAGTCTGTTAATTTAAAAAGAATATTAATCATCATAATAGTGAACAAGAAATGCTAACTCAGAAGGAAGAGGAGGTTGTTTTACATATTTTGATGGGAAGTTGGAAGAAAGAGACAGTAAGAGGAATGATACATGATTGACTTTTTGTGGTTGGTTGTGAGCTGAACTGAGAGGGTAGCTGTAATGATGACAATAATTGACAAAGCCCTGACCTTCAAGACCAATTGCCTCGGGCTTGTGCATTTGCTTCCCCCTGTATCTGCAGGTCAGAAATCTATCATTCTACAAAGTGTATCCATTGCCCCCTGCCATTAATTCTCTCATTAGATATTTAATATAAACCACCTACAAAGGATGTCTATGATAAAGTCCCTCAAAGACTTTAGGTCTTTATTAGTACAGTCAGTCTTCAAGCCTCTCTCCTTAGAACTACTGCTTCAATGGATTCTACTTTTTGTGCTTTGGATATTAATAGAAAGAAATGTGTTTAAATTCCTGATGAAATACGACTCACATCTGTAGTTCACTTAGGCCTATTGTGCCAGGGTGAGATTTATAGTTTCAACGAATGTGATCTGGTATTTAGGGTGTCGTGATGAAAAGAAGCAGAAGAAAGCATGTACAGAACCCTGCTCATTCTTCACACTGCTCCATGGATTTTATTAATTTAAAAATAAAACTTTCAAAATAACTAGAATGTGTATACCAATCAGTTCCATACAGAGTTTTCTTATAAATCAGCATTCTTCTAAGTTTCCTCTTCGCTCCTGTGTCGATGCCAAGTTTCTATTTTGAATTCTTTCGTTTTTTGTTAGTTGCAGTGAGAACATTGGGAAATATAAAGAGCACTGCACAGTCTGAAGAAAGCCGGAAGCTCTGGAACTGGTGATGATCTGAGCTTTCCATGTGAGTATTTTGTAGATGAAAAAAAGGAGTGTTTACCTAGGTGTCTGAAGACTCCATCTGGAGCCAAGTAGAACCTTAATGAGCATGAGATAATGATCAAATCACTTATCTTCTTTTGAATTCAAAGAGCTTATCTAAAATGTCAGTCATATTCATATTTAAAGAAGAAATTATTTTCAGAAATTATTTTAGAAATTGTGAGTTACTACAGAGTATATGTACAAAACAAATACTGAAAATAATGCACACCTCTATATAACATCAAAAAGGCATAAGAAAATGTAATGTAAAAATAAAAGAACACGATGTATTTTCAATAGCCTTTGATATTTTTCTTTAAATTCTAATGCAAATAACTCTGCATCATCAAGAGTTATTTGAGCAACTTTGGTAGATAGACTTTAAGATTCAGTTCTGAGTAACATTGTAGCTTCATATCACTTTAAGTTGGGGGACTACAAAAGACTTGGAGCAGTCAGTATGCCAAAGATTTGTCAGGTCTCTTTGGATGAAGATAAATGGATAAATGAAATAATGCTTGTATTTTTTTTTTAAAAAAATCTTTTAGAAACTTTTTGTTAACCTTTTAGAACTTTGAAAGCTTTTGAACTTTTTTTTTTGTTATATTGTTAGGAAAGGATCTAATGAGAATATCTGCTAAGAGTTTTTTAAAAATCACATGTTAAATAGAATTAATGCATTAGTATAGTTTTAAAAAGAAACTTATAGGGAATTATGGAATTGTATTTAATACAATATTTAATATAATAGCCAGTCAGATAATCAACATTTTGTAGAAGTACACAACTTATTCCTAAAAGTTATATGAGGAGGAAGACTAAAAACTATTTCATCTCAAAGAATTTTGAAATAATTAGATGATCTAATTTTGTTGACTAGATGAAATTAAGTATTTAGTTAATAAGAAAGTAAAATATATTCACAAAATATGTAGAAAAATGGGCCAAGAAAAAGATTTCTGGTCATTAAAAGGGTATATGTTTCATATTACATCAATTAATAAAAAATATAAACTAGTATTTTACATAACAATAAAATGATGAAAAATCATTCATAGGAATAAAGAATAATCCATTCCTACCTTATATTAGGTGACCCTATTCATACCAGACAAAAGCAAAAACACAATATAAGTGTAATTCATTAAAATTTTCAGAAAGAAATATGTGGTCTATATTTTTATATCTTTAATATAGTAAAATTCTAAAGTGAAGACATGAAAGTTCTAAATATTAATATACTTAACTGCTTTAAATCAAACAATATAATTAAAAGTAAAGCAAAGACAGGAAGTAGAAGATGTTTGGGAATGAAGCATACAAAGATTAACAATTATAATATCTGAGCAATCTTATAGATCAATAAGGAAAATATAAGACATCAATAATGATCAAGTTGCATAAATGAGATCCTTATAGTTGTATATGATTATTCTATTATACATAGAAACACTGGCATATATACACATACATATGTGTGAGTGTGGCATTCAAAATTTACCCAAACTTTTATATTGACGAAAGGAAAAATCTTAACAAGTCCTACTTGATCTCTATCTCATGAAGACATGAACCAATCACATTGTAGGCAAGGGATTGGAGCAAAGAAGATTCATACACATAATATAAAGGAAAATGAATTGTCATGAATGAAATTGCACTGAGTATTTTCATAAGCTGCAACTTAACAGTACCATTCCAAGATGTGCAACAGCTGAAATGCAAGGTTGTTTCTAGTAGTATAATGTGAAGAGAGGATTACATTTGTCAAAGAAAGGGAATGGATTGTAGCTCCATCAGTATTGATGGATTCTATAAAAAAAATGTGATAAAATATAAATTCTTCAAGTCTTTTCAATATACAATTTTGTTTTGTTTTATTTTGATTGGACTTTTCAAGACAGGGTCACTCTGGGTAGTTCTGGTAGTCTTGGAATTCAACTTGTAGAGCAGGTAGCTCTGAAACTCATAGAAAAACACCTGCCTTGGCTTAAAGTGCTGGGCTTAAAGTGCCATATGAGAGAAGCTGTGGCAATAAGTTGTGTTAAATAAATAAAATCACTCCAACACATCACTATTTTTCTCACATGCAAAACTTTACTTTAGTAACTCAATGAGACACAGATTCTACTGTCTCCATTTTTAGCTCTTAAAACACAGTCTTTAGGACCACCTCAAAATGTCAAATTCCCATGGTTGCTTCTCACAGCCTCTGATGCTGTGCTTGTATTAGAAGGGTTTTGTTTCCTCGATTTGAGCAGAGAGTTATGTTTGTCAACAAAGGAGACCTGTAAATGAGGGCGAACATTTAGATAGCTGAGAATGTTTAAATAGACCCATCTCAATATAGTTTTAAATATAATCAACCATCATAACAACAATATATTGTTTACAGGAACCAATCTATGTAAAATAATGAAAATAAAAACTGAATTGTGAAACCAGAGATGCTGGAGAAGGATATAGAAGAATAAGTATAGGAAGGAGAAGGTGATTTCAGAAATGTTTTATTTTTTCATTTGTTTTAATGGGTCATGATATTTATTTTCCTATAAATAATTCTACTATAATTTACACTGAGATTACATGACTGTCTCTTTATAGATAAAAAGTTTTATAATCGAGATAAATAGTAGCCATTACATGATCATTTAAATTTTTTTGAAAGATGAATTCCCATCCCTTAGAATAAATATACAAGGAAGGTACACACTGCCACATTAAGGCATGAAATGACTCTACTGAAAACCTATAAATTTCTTCTGCTATAAATTTTTAATATCTTTTTTTGACTGTGCCTCTCACTACTCCTCCTGAGTTATTAAACATATTAAACAGCATAAAATTAAACTTTATGCTACCCCTAAGTAATGGCAAATCATTTCTAAGATTGATTTTGATAATCTACAAAAGTTGAGATTTGCAATATTTTATTCATGTGCTAAAAATTAGCTGGACCGAAGCTACATACGTAAAAGTGTCCAGAAATTCACAGCTGCGGCCAAATCTGGCCTTCGGGAGAATCCAAAGAAATTTTATATTCAGAGGTTTCTCCTTGGAAACCTTCATTTCGGAGCCCCGCAGCACAAGGGTTGGCCTCATGACTTAGCAATAACTTTTTTCTCAGGAAGTCACTTCCTTGTTTCTTATCCCATAAGCTATGTACAGATAACACTTGCTGAAGTCAATCCCTGGTGACCTTCTGTTCCTTCAGGAGGACAAATGGCCTGCCTATCACGGGATGCTAAAGTCACATTTGCACAGCCAATTTCATCTTCCAGAGTCTTTTCTGATATTTTGAAACTCACAGGGTCTTAACTCGCATGAAGATTAGTCTGTGCAGTTGCGGGAGGGGCACAAATGTACTTCCTGTCACGGCGCTTATCAGGGAACAAAGCATGAGCTATGATTAGGAAGAAGGTTTCTGTGGCGAACCAGTTATACCTGCTGGAAATTTCGCAGCCTCTTACACGTGCTGCAGCATCCTTAGTGAGATTCTTTGTAGAAGAAGGAGCAAATTTGGTCCCAGAAACCAAACGTGTGTCTCAAGAAACTAATTGAAGTTTCTCTCCTGTGACAATGACCCTGAAAGATCTGCAGCTTCGTGGAGGAGTTAGTGGAGATTATTACCATCACTAAATGTTTTAATCCTCTTTGGTGTCTGAGAAACCATTGAAGAGCTTTTGTCACAATGAAATTGTAGCAATTACTTTCGTATGTTCCATCAAAAAGCAGAAAATTTAATATTTTCGGGGAATTTTTCCAAGAAAAGCATTAGGGTCAAAGATTCTTGCTTATCACTGTTCCTCTTACTGGGAACCTAACCGTGCTGTCTGCACCTGGGGAAATGGGAATATCTCATGAATACAGACACCCCTCCCTATGTGAAAAAAAAAAGTGAATATCCTTCTGTTTGTCAAAAAAATAGTATCTAAAACACATTAAATATATACTTTGGAAAAGTGTAAATATATTCTGGTCCAAACAATATGAAAGATGCATCAGTGCTTACTAAATCAGTAGCAATTACTACCAAATCCTGTGGTTTCAAGAAACTCTATTATTTCATTTATTCACTTATTATTCTTTCACGTAGCTTATATATAGATCTGTGTGACTATTAGGCCCTTGATAATATATGTTTAATGGAATATGTGCTAATAAAGTTATTAACATATATGTCTTCAATAAACTGTACAGTAACCAAAATATTTGATTTGTAAATAGACAAGGACAGCTTTGTACAATGACAACCAATGCAGAGTTGTATTGTAGGCTGCAAGGGAAGATGGCTGTACATCCTAGAACCTTACCATCTCAACCTCTACCTGGTAGAACTGAAGGTGGTGGGATCAATTGAACCTCTGCTCTAGGGAGCCTGGAAGACAAGGCAGCATTGAGCTGGAAGAGATTACTGTACAGTGTTAGGTTTTAGACTTGTTAATGATGGCCACCCTCTTCTTTCTTTTTTCTTTTTTCTTTCTTTTTTTTTTTTTTT
>NW_022196914.1:15181151-15197909 GCF_008632895.1 Mastomys coucha
TTTTGGTGTGGCAATATCTATACTGCACATGTCCTACCACAGTATTTTAAAAGCACATTGCTTATTTAATTGCATAATCTTGTAGCTGAAGATCAAGTTGCTTCAGAATGAATCCTGTCTGAGACTCACCTATTCTCAACTCTGCCATGGATAACATTCTGATGGAAGCTAAACCTTAGCCTGTAATGTTGATTTAATGAGTTAAGACTTTAGTCTACTGAGTTTAAATGACTACCATTCCAATGCTAGAAGGTTATGCAGTTTTAGAGGGTGTTAGGCAGGTGCAGATCTATGTCTCTACAGTTTGACTTATTTTCAAAATTCATAGATGACAATAGGCTATTCACAGTCCATTTTGGTTTACCTAAGTGGTCTCTCTTACTTCCTTTGTGAGTCACCGATGATGCTCACCTCCATTCTGCATTCTGAATTTAAGGTTCCTCTTAATGGAACAGGCAGGCATGATGACCCTGAGGCTGAAGGAAGTGTCAGCAGAAAATGCAACAGAAGCAGCAGCAGTGACAATGATGAAAATAATGCAAGAAAACTAAGAGCTTTGATGCTTCGCCACAGCTGTAGTAGCAGGGAGAAGTAGAGGCAGCAGAAACATGGAGGAAATACAGAAGTAAGAGAAGACCTTACAGGGGAGACTACTTGGACTGCAGATTAGTAGAAGGCTATAAAGAGGAGGAGAGACTGTAGGGCCTGGTGGGGGAAGAGTTCCAAGAGCTGTCAAGCCTTAGCACTAACGACACCCTTTCTCTGGGAGCTAAAGTTTAACTAACATGAAGGGATGAGCATCTTCACAGTCTCGGATGCAAGGCATGTTACAAAATTGGTAACACAAAAATGTGCTGCTGCAGAACTGAGTCCCAGTACTTGCTGAGTGTGTCAGAGCTCCATTGTAGCTGATTGCATCTGACTTCGCCTGCCACTAGGAGGTAAAGGTTGCAGAGATTACCAAAAGCACTACAGGAAATACTTCTTACCATCTATAATCCTGTCAAGGTAGAGTAAAAGCCTAGTAGAGAGTTTACATTAACACTGGTAGGGGCTATCTGTGCATAGGTGGCCAATGTCTGAACTGAAATGTAAAGTCCATGATTTGAACTGCATTCTGAGTCTCACAGAAATAATCATGTTGTAACCCCTTACTAATAAGCACTTTGAGACAAATATTTGCATATAACTACTCTTAGATCCTTCCTCTACACATTTTATGTAAGTCTACTTTTATAAATTTTTTTATTTTATTTTTTTTAAAGATTTATTTATTTATTTTATGTATATGAGTACTGTAGCTATCTTCAGACACACAAGAGGGCATCAGATCCCATTACAGATGGTTATGAGCTACCATGTGCTTGCTGGGATTTGAACACAGGACCTCTGGAAGAGCAGTCAGTGCTCTTAACAGCTGAGCCATCTCACCAGTCCAAAGATTTATTTATTTATTTAATGTATGTGAGTACACTGTAGCTGTCTTCAGACACTACAGAAGAGGGCATCAGATCCCATTACAGATGGTTGTGAGCCACCATGTGGTTGCTGGGATTTGAACTCAGGACCTTTGGAAGAGCAGTCAGTGCTCTTAACCACTGAGCCATCTCTCCAGCCCCTACAAATTTTATTTTCCAGTGATTGTTATTTCCCTCTTGCCATGCAAAATCAACTTGTGAGTAATTTTCACTTTATTCTGAGTGAGTAGCATGAATAATCTGTAAGGACATATATAACTTGGTTCTTATACAAAGAAATATTATCATTACTATATGTTAACCACTGGAAAGTAACACAGATTTTTGTTTTATTTTGTTTGTTTGTTTGTTTGTTTATCTTGTTCGAGATTGGGTTGTTTTGTGTATTCCTGTAATCATTTGTAGGCTGGCCTTGAACATGCTTTTGCCTTCTAAGTGCAGTACAGACCAGCAAGTAACACTGTTTTAAGGAAAGATTATATAATAAAACCTAAAGTATAGAAATTAGAATTGTTTTGAACCATTTATCCATTGTAAGGATCCATGAATCATCAAAGAATGATAGCCCAGATTCAAATAGTATGCAAAAGCAAAGAGCATTTTATTCTGAACAAGTCCAGCATGGGTGGTGCTGGTGGGGCGGGGGTTGTACTGTATACTAAGATGGAGATGCCTAGGTGAGTTCACAGTTCCAATTTAAAGCAGATTAGGGGAATTCCTGGGAGGGGACTTTTATCCCAGGGCTTTTATCTTGGTTGGCTGGTTCGATCTCTAGAGTTTTGGGGGTCTTTCAGATTGGCTAGGGCTCTGGGGATATTCCAGAACTGTGGGGGAGGGGTGGGGAAGCTTGAAACTCTTGCTGGAAAAGCCTGGGGACGGTTGCAGACTCATGGCCCTTGCCTCAGGCCAGTTTGTGGGGCAGCTTCTGATGGCAGGGTACCTTCTAATTGGATGCCCATGGTCTGGGTTTTTTCCAGTATCTGACTTGGCCAAACTTGTACAGATCTGGGAAAGAGAAATTTAAGCCCAGTCTCCTGAACTAGAACAGTCTCCAGTTTGAAGCCTGGAGTCAGCCTGTCTCAGTCCTCTCACCAGGAAAGCAGCAAATGAATTTCCTATCTTACTGAGAAGAGAGAAAATCATGGGATCAAATATCATTGAATCAAACAACTATATTAGAGCAATTAGACGACAAAATAAAGTAAAGGCAGGTTCTATCGTTTTTGTCTGCTTTGATACTCTTGAAACTTTGTTCTCTAGACTTAGAAGGAAACTAACCCGAATAGGTCTTGTTTGTGATGCCTCAGTTTCTGTGAGTTTCTATGAACTTCAGTCATGTTGATTTAGAGGACTTTGCTTCCTTAATGTCCTTTATCACCTCTGGTTCTTACATTTTTTATATTTTCTCTTTTGGGAGTTACCTGAACCCTGCGAAAAAGAATTTGGTTTCTGGTAATGTCTTGCTGTGGGTCTCTCTTTTTTTCCTATCTCCTGCAAGAGCAAGCTTCTCTGAGGATGGCTAAGCAAAGCACTGATGTATGAGTATAGAAAATATTATTAGGAGTCACTTATCATTACATTAAAAAGATTTTTTAGGATCTTTTTGCTTGCTTTTGCCCAAGGTTCTTGAGTTATCTACTTTCAGGTTTTAGGCCAACAAAGTAGTGTTGGGTATAAGTGCTATCTCATAGACTGGGCCTTAAGTCAAATCAAATATTGATTGGTTACTTCCACAAGCTTTGTACTACCGTTATCCTAGCATATCTTGTAGGCAGGGTATCATAGTCTTTCAAATGGTTTGTTGCTGTGTTGGTGTTTATGTTTCTTTTTTGGTAGCACTGAAAGTACCCTCCTGTATCAAAACCAGTAGAGTATAAGGGTTTAGGCTCTATGTAGGGAATGGCTTGATTTCTTCATGTTCCATGATTTTTGTAGAGATTGTATAGGGCAGTAGGACCTTGCTGTCAGTTTGTGAAGCATAATCCAATTTTGGCAACAGCCTAGTTAGTTAAGGGTTCCCATGCCACTCCTTTGGGATACAACACAATTAAATGTAACCCAATTCCAGTTACAGTGATCTTTTAAAGAGTTATATCACCAATCCTCTTGGATCTATTTTATAATCATTGTTGTCTAAATATTTCCTTCCAAACATTTCTGTCAAGTATAACAATTACATTCATTAGAAGTGAGGACAGCTTTCCATTAAATTTATAATGACTTAGGTGAATCTGTGGTTCTGTTTTACATTTATAAGGACAGACTTTGATAATTCCCAAATAAAATATCATTTCTCTGACCTAAAGATACCCTTCAGATTGAAAAGCTATTTGTCAAAAAAAAAAAAGGTAAGGTTTTTTTATGTCTACTCCTCCTTCACAGCTGACTGATTACATGGAAGGAAACACATTCAAATCTCCAGTGGACAGTCCTGGGCTGGACAATGGAGACTGGGCTACTTAGATGTTCTTTATTTTAAAATTTATTTATTTTTACTCTTTAATCCCTTTTTGCATCCCCCTCCTGGTCTGCTCCCAGTCAACTCTTGCCTATCCCATACTTCCCCCACTCTAGTCTTCAAGAAGATGGCCCCACCAGCCATCTCCACCCCACCAAACCTCCCCACTCCATGGGGCCTCAAGTCTATGGTTGTGTGCATCTTCTCTCACTGAGCCCAGGCCCTGCAGTCCTCTGTTGTATTCATGTCAGGGGCCTCATATCAGCAGGTGAATGCTGCCTGGTTCATGGCTCAGTTTCTGAGAGATCTCTGGGGTCCAGTTTAATTGAGATGGCTGGTTCTCCTACAGGGTCACCCTCCTTCTTCTAGCCTTTTTCTATTCCAACCACAGGGGTTCCTAGCTTCAGTCCATTTGTTGGTTGCTAGTATCTACAGCCAACTCTTTTAGCTGCTTGTTGTACATCTTGGAGAGCAGTTATGCTAGTCCCCTGTCTGTAAGCACACCACAGCATTAGTCACAGTGTCAGGGCCCCAGGCCACCCCTTGAGCTGGATCCCAATTTGGACTGATCACTGGAGCTACTTTCTCATATGTTCTTTTCCATTTTTCTCCCTGAAGTTTCTTCAGACAGGAAGAATTCTGGGTCAGAGCTCTTGACTGTGGGATGGCAACCCCATCCCTCTACTTGATGTCCTGTCCTTCCACTGGAGGTGGACTCTACAAGTTCCCCTTTCCTACTGTAGAGCACTTCATCTAAGATCCCTCCTTTTGAGTCCTGAGAGTCTGTTACCTCCCATACATTCTAGAGGGTCCCCCCATCTCCTGCATCCCAAGGTTGCCTCTTTTCATTCTTTCTGCCGGCCCTAAGACCTTCAGTTCTGTTCCTCCCTCACACACTACTTGATCCTGTTTTTGCCTTTTCCTCCTCTCCCATACAGATCCCTTTCTTCCTCTGCTCCCCCCACCCCAGTTCCCCAAACCCTATGATTGCTTTCTTCTTGACCCCAAGAGGGATTGAGGCATCCTCACATGCTCTTTAACTAATGATTGCTTGAGAGAGGTGTCTGAAAAAGACAAAATCATTTTCAATTTTTATAGCAAAACAAGCTTAAAAAATGTATTCAATTTTTTAAGTTTATCAGAACAAATAAAGACAAGAGTTTCAGGTAGAAATGATCATTTTTTTCATAAATTATCATTAACAAGTTTGTATTCTTTTAATGTGTGCTAATTTCATTCTATAATGCTTCTTTTTCCACCTATTAAGAAGTTCTTGAATATGTATATATATACATATATATATATATGAATAGGTATGTGTATAAATATATATATACATACATATATATATCTTCTTGTTAAATCATAGGGATATATTTACTAATACTTTCATGCCAGCAAAAGAAATAAAATAGTAATTGTTTAAAGTTGTCATTGTAAGACTTTTGTAAATTCTTAAAGTAAGTGAGCAACTTTAATAATGTTTTATGTAGTAAACTATGAATATTTACCTTCATAGAAATTGATTAAAACAACTTGGACCATTTAATAACTCATTTAAGTTAATGATAATAAATACTCCATGTTTACATCAATAATATTTCATAAAAATTAATTCATAGTACAATGTGAAAATGTTAATGATAAAATGGGCTGAAGACATGGCTCAACAACTGAGAGTACTTGATAATATTGCCAAGACTTTAGGTTCTGTTCTCACCACCCATTCATTTGTTAACAACCCTCAGTAATTCTGGTTCCAGGAGATAACTAGCTCCTCTTGCCTCTCTGAGCACTGAATGCAAGTGGTGAACAGACATTCATTTAGGCAATATACATAAAATTAAAAAGTAACATTATTTTGCATATGTTGTAGATCTATTTAATATATCTCTCACAAAAAGGAGATGAGTCCCTATATTTATGAACTTCAGGTGTTGTGATATGACTTTGGCTTGACTTATAAGAAAAAAATCAGAATATACATGGATCTGTTTGAAAAATGAAAGAGTGTTTTAGCAGATTTTTTCAGACACATAATTTTGATCTTATAGCAATTTTGGCAAGGAGCACTTTCTTAAAGGTTAATTGCATTGTGAAATCTGATACTTTTTCTTTATTTTTCATTTCCCTGCTACAGTAAAGCATTGCACCATGGGAAGGTATTTTATTTATGCGTGACTTTAAAATATCATGTTTTATTATTAATTTGAAAATATTTATTTATTCTGATGTACACAGTTCCTTAAGTTTGACACATTTTCTTATACTCTCAAGAAACCCAGATTTTAATCTTCTCTGGCTTATCCCCTCAGACAAGTAAGTATTTAGAAGCTGCCAAGTTCACAGTGACAGAGACAAGTTTTCCAGATCCACAATTTTCTTCTGGGAGTTGAGTTTTATCATTGGCATCAGATATGTGTCTCATCTTCTTTGAAGTGACAACCTCACTTCATAAGATTTTGGGAAAATCCTGCCAACTAAATAAATCAGAAGAAGCATAGTTTGTTTCCTTGTTTGCTTGTTTTGATTAGTCATTTTCCTAAGAATGCACTTTCTTGAAAAATGTTGCTAGTTGAGCTTGCAACTGAAAAGAAAAATGCCTCATGTTGAGGCAGATTCTATATTTCTCTAGACAGCAGAAGTCTTCAGGAATATTTGTTTATTGACTTACAAAATACTGAATCATAGGTAAAACTATGAATTGAGTTCAATGATTAATTAGTACGTCATCAAAGTCACTACTAAGTGAGGTTGCCAATTTTTAGCCATAAGTGTATGTGTTGACTAGTAAATATATAATGACTACTATACTAACTCGTTAAGGATTGTTGACACAATAATGAGCTGCCAAATGCTCTTTTAAACTATGCTTTACAACAATCACATATGCTGTTTGTTGCATATGACTTGGAAATAGCCAGATAACCAGCACCTGAGCAATACAGATGCAGATACTCACAGCCAACCATCTGACTGATCCCAGAGCCCCACTGGCTAGGGAAAGGACTGAAGGAACTGAAGGTTGTTGTAACCCCATAGGAAGAATAACAATATCAACTATACTGGACCATCCAGAGCTCCCAGGGACTAAACCACCAACCAAAGAGTACACAGGGAGGGACCCATGACTCCAGATGTATATGTAGCAGAGGATGGCATTATCTGACATCAATGGGGAGGCCCTTGGTCCTGTGGAGGTTTGATGCCTCAGCACAGGGGGATGCTAGAGTGGTAAGGCAGGAGTGGGTGAGTGGGTGGAGGAGCACCCTCATAGAGTCAAAGGGGAAGGGGGAGGGGGTTAGGATGGGGGTTCTGTGGAGGAGTAACCAGGAAAGGGGATATCATTTGAAATGTAAATGAATAAAATGATTAAAAAAACAAAAAGATAACATGATTAAAGTAATGGTAAAAAGAAAAACAAAACAAATATGAGGGGGTTGGAGGAATGCCTCAACAGTTAAGAGCACAAGGTGCTCTTCCAGAAGACATGGGTTTGACTCCCAGCACCCACATGGCTGCTCACAACTGTCTATCATCACAGTTCAGAGAACCTGATGTCCTCTTCTGATCTCTGTGAACACCAAACATACAGATGATGTGCATATACATATACTCAGGAAAATATCTGTACACCAAAAATAAAAATGAATAATTATTTTAAAAAATGGCAAATAATAAACCAATAGGATGCATACCTGCTGCAGATATTTGATCATACATTGACCTCCAAGATGTGCTATTTACTGGGAAAACAAACAAACAAGCAAACAGCAACAACAACAACAACAAAAACGTTTCTAGTTGTGGCACAGCTCAGCCCTTAAAATATGTCTTTAATCCCTCTGGCTAGAATACAGACACATTCTTAGTACACAACTTTAATCCCAAATACTGGAGATAAAGTTAATTTGTAGAATGAAACAACAATGTTTGAAAGTGATGTCTGATTGAGTGGCAAACAAACTGATGAATCAGAGAAAAATTTGACAGAATAGGAAATGCTTAAATCTCACTAGAAGAAGGGAAAGGGAAGCTACTTGAGAGTAGTGCAGGATGGAGAAATAAAATAGAATCAAAGTTTGAAAATCATGCACTTGTTGCCATTTATGAAACTTTCTACTCTAATAATAATTGCAAAATATAAAAAATATTTTTCATTGTGTATTAAGTAGTTAATGGTTACTATTGACATCCAATATGCATGTGAATGAAGCATAGAATTTTTTGTAATATACACCTCTTCACAGTAAATTTTCTACTTGATATTTTTACGAGTACCTTCTTATGAGTACTCTTACTGGCAAGACTTTTCATAATAAAGCACTTGGGAGGCAGAGGCAGGCAGATTTCTGAGTTCGAGGCCAGCCTGGTCTACAAAGTGAGCTCCAGGACAGCCAGGGCTATACAGAGAAACCCTGTCTCGAAAAACCAAAATAATAATAATAATAATGATGATAATAATAATAATAATAATATAATTAAATTTTTCTATTATACATAATATCAACTCTTGAATACTTTGAGTACCTGTTTTTCCATATACAGTTATCAGAACATGTTGGCAAGACATTTTTTTCTTTTTTTTCTTTTTTAGGTAAGTATAATTTAGTTAAGAGAAGTTTGAGAAGATAATATACTGTCAAACATTTAAATGGCTAAGTCATTTAAACTTTGGAAAACTTTCATGTACTTTGTATACTTTAATATTTTATAGGGACTGTATCTAAAGAGTGACATGAAGATTTTTACAAAGGATTTAAAGTAAAAATATATCACATAATCTTAAAGATGTATCTATTGTATTTTACTTGTGTGATTGTTTTGTCTGTATGTTTGTATGCCACAGGAATGTTTGTTGCCCAAATAGGCCAGAATGGGGCATCTTATGCTCCTGGACCTGGAATTTTAGATGATTTTATACCACTATGTGGGTGCTAGCAACTGAAATAGGGTTCTCAGTAAGAGTAGTAAGAGCTTTTGAATGTTAGGTTATGTCTCTAGTCCCAGATTCTTATAACCTTTGAGAATATGTTTTAGTTCACTTTAAAGAAAAGAACAATTATATATTTTACATAACTTAATATCTAAACAATTTACTTTTTATAAGTGTAATTAAGCTTCACTAGTCTTGATTTCTAACATTAATTGAGTCATTGATTGGAGATAAAATCTGTTTGAGAGAATTTATTTTATATGTAATACCAGTGGGGCTTACATGATTGTTTTAAAAATAGTGCATTTTTATCATCAAATGGTATTGCAATTAATAACTTTCCTAAATGTCATTTATGTGCATAGCATCACATTAAAGCTTAAAAACTTTGAGCATTAGTACACATTACTTCTCTTAAAGTAGAAATTCACTGTTAGGATTTTTCTCCTCAAACTGCCTCATACCAGTGAAGTAAACAGTTCTATGGACAGTACTCAAAAGGTCACGGTTTCAATTTTCCTCCAGCTAGACAACAACTGGCACAAACATCTGCTTCATCTTCTCTGGGGCACAAAAAAAAAAAGATACGAATTTCAACAGAAAGGCCTGCATGAGGCAGTAATTTCATGATCATTTTGATTTAGACTTTTATTCTCTTATACAAAGCACCCTAGAATCATGTTCTGACATGCGAAATTAAATTGCTGAAAAATCATTGCTCTAACAGGAATTCAATGTCTTTTAATATAACTAAGTAGAAATTATGCATTGGAACTTTCATGAATGAATTATGAGTTTGCTTGGCTGTTCAGGACAGAGCATGCTTATAGATCTGGCAGAGATATTTTAAATCATTTCATCACTCGACCTTCTATCTTACTTAAATATCTTACTGTTGACAGGATAATATTATTAACAAATTATGGTTATCAAGGGGTTAATAGTCAAACCAAATGCAAAACTATTGTCTGGAGAATCATGATTATGGGCCAAACATGTATAGAGATGATTATGGGCCAAACATATATAGAGATGTAAAGAGATGTTAGATAGATACAGTAGGTAGTGATTGTTGGTATCAGCACCTCTAAAACCAGTGACATCACATCTAGTAAGACCCACACACCTGTTGCCAAGGCAACGGCCACCATATTTCCAGAATCCAATTGGCTCACCTCCCACCTTTACCTGTGGCTACGTCACTATTCATATATAAAAGGAAGACCCCTCTGATCTCTCTCTTTTCCCTTCCTTCTCTTTCTGCCACTACCTTGCCCTTTTCTCTCTCAATAAACCTTATGTGGAACTGTTTGGCCTGGTGTTGTCGTTCTGGAGCTTTGAAATGACCACAATAGTGTTGATAAAAGAATCATTGTGAAAATATGAACCAAGAGCAAGCTTTAAATTTCTTGTCTCACAGTGTTTTAGACACCTAGTCCATTCGATTTAGAGAATTCCTAAATAGGTAATTAAATTTCCCTGCCTTTCTTCCTGCTTAAATTACAAACTTACAGAAGTAGATGGTAGTTGACTAAAATACAGCAACCTCAGCTTTTACTTCACAGGCGTTTTCTAAGTGGGTCTGTGTTTTAGAACAGAAAGTTGTCAGTACATAAATAGAAAGTAGGAAAGTCTATGTAGTAACGAAGAGAGAAAAACAATGGTGTATTTCTTGTTAAGAAATTAGAGAGGATGACCGTATCTGGCCAAAATGGTAGGGGAGGTACTTGGTCCTGTGAAGGCTTGATGCCCCAGTGCAGGGTACTGCTAGGGCAGTGAGGCAGGAGTGGGTGGGTAGGTGGGGGAACAGCTCATAGAAACAGGGGAGAGAACAGGATGGGGGTTTGCAGAGGGGAAACCAGGAAGAGAGATAGCATTTGAAATGTAAATAAATAAAATAACCAATAAAAGAAAGAGAAAGGAAAAAAATTACAACAAACTTTGTTGCTCAAAATAACATGAATAAATCCCTTCATCATTTCAGAGCCATAAAATGAAAATCAAGGTAGTGCCAGGGCCAAGTTCACACCTTAGGTTCAATTTGCAGCTTCTGGTGATTCTAGATATTCTTTGCATTTTTGCTTTCTAAATATCCTTTCAGTTTCCACTACTATGTGAACTCTCATGGCTTCCTCTAGCTGGATGTTTGCCACAGAATTTAATAATTGTCTAGATAAACATATTGGATTCTTAACTACAAGTATAGGTTCCTAAGAATCTGTGCTGGTAAGTGACTGATCCCTAACTCCAAAGATATTCTTGCCCAATCTTCCTCCAAGAATAGAGTGGTTAGACAGGAAAAGAATAGAAAGAGATATATTTTCTTGAAAATTCAGAATTGACAACATTTAAACCAGTGAAGCAACCTAAAATGGCTTCCTAAATTGCAACCTAAAATGCAGGACTTAAATGAAGCAGGTTTGAAGATTCAGAACGTTGGGACACTAATGGAAAACCTTTGCTGTTCTATAAAGTGTCTGGCTGCTGGACGTGTCATAGATCAAAGCTGGGGACCAGGGAAGTGGGGCAGCAATCTCATTTGCTAAGCAAATCTGCAGGTGAGAAGTCACAGTTCTCAAAGCATGGAGCTACAGGTCTCTGAAGCAGAAGGTCTTAGAGGCCTGAAACAGCTGCAGGAATGATCGATCATCCCTCTGTGGCCTGGCATAATGTGGATACACAGAAGCTAAGAGGGAATACATTCCCTCTGCCTGGGATTTTAAGGAATTAAGAATCAGCTAGGGGCAATAATTTGACAAATAGTCCTGGAGAATGGTCCTAGCAGAAGCTGTCATGAATGAGATCAGAAGCCCATCTTAGGAGAATTAACTATGGCATAATGAAGTGCTTGATCAGTAAGACCCCAAGCCTGTTAAGAGAAGTTTTGTATTTTCCCCATCTGCAGAGTTAAGAAGCAGGAATAGGCAGAACTTATTGAGGAGTCAATTGGTCCACAGTTGACTGAATCTGGGCACACAAATAAAGGAAAAAATAATAAGCTGGGAAGAGGCATCAAACTGTTAAAGTTTTCTATTGTTCCTCGTTTTTATTTTGTGATTACAATATAATCACATTTCTCCCTTCCCTTTTCTCATTCCAACTCTTCCCAATGTTCCTCCTTGCTCTCTTTCAAATCGATGGCCTACTATTTTTTATTGTTATTGCATGCATATAAGTATATGTGTACACATACATATTCCTAAATATAAACTGCCCAGTGTGTGTAATGGTATTCTTAGATCATGAAAAGCATCCACCACCAGGGTTTGACTTGTGCCTTGCTTCCATGCAGGTCTCGCTGTCTCTAAGGGTAGGTGGGTATGAGAATGGGTGGAGTTTGGGCAGTTCCTATTTGTCAGAGAGCACCACAGTGAGATGAAAGCAATTTATTGTGTTCCTCTTCTACATTTATCACTGGAATATGTGTGCAGGATTATCCCTCAACTCACTCCAAACGTCTTACCAGGAGAAAGGAATTCATTTAGAATGAATGTTCAGGGGAAATGTAAAAGAACCACCTTAGAAATGTAAATTAAAACATCACTTTGAGGAAGAGTGATCCTGGATAAGAACTAAAGCAAACTCTTTAAGCATTATAAAAGATGCTCAGAATCTCAACCTGGAATAGTGAATGGGTGCTGGAGGCATGTTTTCTATCGAGTAGAAATTGCTGCTAATCCATACAAGTAGGGTAGCCAGCATGGCAGACTCTGGAAATCAATGTCTAATTCATGATCTGTTACCCATCAGGTTGACTGTTCACAAAATATATGTCAGAAGAAGGAAATTGCAAATGCCAAAAATTTCATCATTTGAATTAGTGAATTGAATTCTAGAAGATTTATGTGCATAAGGATATTTTATTTACCTAATATATTTTATAAAATTTTCATTCATTTATAATTTATTGTACTTATATTTATGGTGATCAACTTTTTATTTTCTTTCTTTTTTTTTTCTGAGACAGGGTTTCTCTGTGTAGCCTTGGCTATCCTGGAACTCACTCTGTAGACCAGGCTATCCTTGAACTCAGAAATCAGCCTGCCTCTGCCTCCCAAGTTCTGGGATTAAAGACGTGTGCCACCACTGCCAGGCTTATGGTGATCAATTTTATATTTCTCATTGAATATCATATAGTGGTCAAATGGCAATATTTGAATAATAGAATTTTTTAAAAAATCCTTTAAGATAAGAGACTCAAACCGGAGTGGTGTGGTTCTTGTTCTCAGAAGTAAGAATCTATTTCTGGGAATGGTATTTATATTACGTTCAGTTGTCTGCAGCCAGTTTTGATAATTGTCATAAAGAAGCCTGAATGTGGATAAACTGGATGTGGACACAGTTGACAGTGCTTGGGCAGTGCTGTGTTTTCTCTCAACAACTCTGCAATTCCAGGAGTCTAATTGTCTTGTACATAAAGAGAAGCATAAAAGTACATTTCAAAAAATTTTATCTTTTCATCTTGTCCACTGCTTGAAAAACTGCTGGGTGAAATGTGCGTATTTCTACAGAGATTTCGTTAAGTTCTTTTGACATTTCTATTTTTTTAAATTGTGCGTGAAGGCAGCTAAATGCTCTGGCAGGCACAAGGGTGGAGAAAGAGTCCAGAGACAAGCTGCAAAGTGGCAAACTTCCCACTTCTTCATGCTGAATAAAGGCTTGGCAAGCCCTCACTCCCTACTCCAGGCTGGCAGACACCCCTATAACTGAGGACCTGCCAAGACTGGTCCCTGGAGTGCCCAAGCTTTCATGAAGCTCTAGGCCTATCAGCTCCTTAGTCTTTGTTTAAAATGACCAATCCAAAATAAAAGGGAGAGGCACCGCCCTATTCCCCTTAAGAAACCCAAGCCCTCCTAGATAGGGAACCTCTCATTTCGGTGTCTATTTCCCTGTTGAGAGTCTGTCTTTTTGTGCTCCTTGCTGTATGTTTCTATTCTCAGTAGAACTTGGCTGAGTGATGGTACATTGTTTCTCTTGACTTTTAATTCTTAAATCAGCAGGAAAAAAAGAAGACCCATTTCTGCAATCTTAGAAGAATTAACTATGGTGTTATCCTGTGTGAAGGTGGGGTGTGGTGGGGTGGGGGTTGGGTGAGGGCCCATACGTGAGGGAACATGCTAGAGGGTGACTCTTGGAAGTCTGAACTTTCCAATATTGGATCTGCACATTGAATTCAGTTCTCATGCTTACACTGCAGGCATATTCACCTACTGAGCCATCTGTATAATTAATATATATCATGTAAAATAATTAACAATAAAACTTTTTATTATTTTCATGACTTGCATACTCTAATTTTTAAATCATAAATGTAGATACCATGTTAATGAATATATAAAGATATCTGTTATGAATATGTTACATATCTGGTCTGGCCATCTTTTATTATTGATAAAACCATGCTTTCCATATTTTACAACTGTGTAGAGAATATGAAAGTTTAACCACATTAATGTTCATATTATGAACAGACAAAGTTATTGAATGTGTAAGTAGCTATTTTATTGTCTAAGAAAAATAGCCACTGACTTTTAAAAATTGTATTTTCTTATTTGTTTGTCTTTCTATACCAGCTAACATTAACTTTTCTTAAACTAAACAAATACAAAATATGAGTTAAATATAGGCAATGAGATTTTATGTTTTACTTTTCTTCCTAGAGTATTTTTCTCTGTATTTGCTAAGAATCTATGACACTTGCATTTGCTCTTGTCCTATCTAGGACTCTAAATAATTCATATGTAGGTGTCAGCCTTTTCCAATCGAGTTTTTCTTCCTTGATCCTCTTTTATATGAGAGCTTACTCACTGTAGACAAAAATGAAATCTGTTAACTCTATAAAGTGATTTCTAGTTCCTAGTTGATGGTAAAGTGTATTCAAAGTCATCAGAACAAAATTGGTTGACAATATTTCTCCATCATGGAGATACATTGCTTTTATACTAGTGACACTTTATAAAGGCTCTTTGAAGGAAAAGATTCTCAAATAGCAAATATTCTGCACCTAGCAAGGAGACCACATTTGAGTCAACATCAGAATATTACAGTATAGACCTTTGCGTTCAACTGCTTCACACATTTAAAATGAAAATTCAAGCCATAGAAAATCCACATAGCTACGCCACTCTTCTTTTAAGGTATCCATATGCTTGTCCTTGGAGCACCTGATTTTACTGTAAAAACAAAATCTATTAAAAAAAAGGTTAAAGCAGGATTTCAAAAGCAATCCATACCCATCTTTTCTACATATTACTTTTTCCCCTTTAAATAAGATTATTTGAGAATTTTTGAATTAGAAAACCTCTTTTAGAATTGGAATAAAGTTGTTTGTTTCTATTTTCTTCATATGACTGTCTCCTGATTATTGAAATAAGTGGAATATGATTAGATATAAGAACCTCTCTCCACCTTTTATATTTTCCCATTCTGGGAAAGAGTGAAGAATAATTTTGACTTTCTCCTAATGTCATCATATTTCTCAGAATTCTCAGTGACTTATTTAGAGAAAATTAACTTTGTGTACAACAGCTTAGTTCATATGAGGGGCACATAAAATCTTTCTCAATTTTTCCTAGTGACACTTGTAGTAAAATTAGTTACCGGTTAATTAAATGAATTCTATACTATTACCTATTATTTTATTTTGATGATATTTCTATTGTAGAGTGCTCTTTCATGGTTACAAGTACAAAATATGTATAAGAAGGCATGTCATTATTGATGTATGTCAGAGTTCTTATAAATGGAAATTATGCACATATATGTGAGAGAGAAAGAAAAAGGTTTAACCTTGAAGACCTTCAATTTATTGAATACAGTTTACCACAACTTAAAGAGCAATTTACTTTATGCAAAATATTTAGATTTAATATAAATTACTTCTCAAAAATTCCTTCGTAGCAATAACCTAACTTAAAAATTGACCCAAACGTCTTTGTATCAGCAGCTAGTTGTTACTAGAACCACCACAGTTGATTTTAATTATTATACAAAATTAATTTATAGTTTCTTTTAATTAAAACATTCGTGCATATTAGCAGTAGAAAATATTTTAAATGTATTTTTAAAAGATAAGTTCACAAAATAACTATTATTTTTTTATTAAAACTCCAATTTACTGTGTCGCTCTTGGTTACCTGAACACTTTATTCATGTCAGTCTTGAACAAGAATGGGGTTATATAAATGAAACAATGGTTATAGTAGTTTGGATATTTGGAAAATCTACAGCTAAGGTATAGACTTGAACTGTAAAGTTGGTGGTATTTCAAAGTGCTGCATATTACCTGGGAACCAACCTGAGCTGCTCCAGGCAGTTTTGGGTAATGACAATTTCCTCAGATAGATTACACTTCAGTATGAAAAAATATAAGATAGAAAAGAGATTTTTTTCAAGCAGTTTAGTAAAGGAATTTGACCCATGAAAGATGAATAGGTAAGAATTTTAAGCTAAAAATCTAAAATAAGAATAATTTCTTTTGTGGTCACAGTAGCAGCTGTCAGTGTAGCACTGGTGCTTGGTGTCAGTGTGTTGTCATAAATGTGGCATTCTTAAACACAAATGTCTCAACTCAAATTGCTGAATCCTTCTTCAAGTTCCATGACACCAAGCAAGAAATGTTAATCATGGAAATCCTAAAGGTATCACATATCTAGGTAAAGAACTCATAATTCAGTAAATAAAGTAATAGTAGATATTTGCACTTAGATATTTGTGGAAGAATGTGAGACATTGAAGATTGTTCTAGTAAGCATTAAAGAAGTTTTATATTTATTTCAGGCACTCTATTTTATTACAGAAATGCGAAAAAGGAGAACACATCAAGGAATTTTTGGTAAGGAATATTGGACTCTATAATTTTTTGTTTTTTTTTTTTTTTGCTTTTT
>NW_022196914.1:15197944-15217100 GCF_008632895.1 Mastomys coucha
TTTTTTTTTGCTTTTTATTTTTTTTCAGAGAAAATGGAAATACTCGGTGCCTTAGGAGACAATGAACAGCATATGACAGGAGTTCCCATGGACTAGCAAACAATATATTCAATGTGAATCCAGGCCATACACTTGCACAGAAAATCAAAAGTTCATACAAAATGACCTAAATACCAGCATGAGGTTGGAGGATCAGAAATTAAACAAATGTCCAAATAAGACATAGACTCAATGATAGTAACTCAACTCTTGTGTGTCAGCACAGTGGTCAGAAAGTAGCCTACAAGGATCAGTTTTATGGGCTGTACACACGAGTTATGAAACTGCACTTAGGTATACATTCACATCAAAGTAGAAATTGGAGGAAGCATCTTGATCTTTGCCAAAGAAAAGTTTACCTTAAAGCATAGAGAGTGAATTCTTGAAATAATAATAGGTTAGTCTGTATACTTGGTACTTTTAGTGATCCAGACATGGTAACTGCATACTGAACAGGAGGAATCAATGTATGACTCACGACAGAAGAGAAAAGAAGTGGGAAGGATTTAACTTAGTTTTGCATCTGCAAACCTGGAGCTCAAGAAAACATTACATTTTAGAACAAAATACTCAAACTGCATAGTTTGTGAGTGAAGGAGATGCTGTTAATAACTAGGTTGGTCAATGTCATAAAGGAAGTTTCTCTTTGGAAAAGACAGAGACAGTTATAGAAAACCATACTGGAGCTAAGCAAAATGGAACATTGTGGAGCCCAGTCCTGATGGATATAATTCCCACATCAAGCCTCAGAGAGCATTGCAGACGCAGGGGGTGGGGTGGGGTGGGGGGTGGAAATGGGTGGGTGGGTAGGGTGGGGGGACATGGGGGAGTGGCAAAAGATTCTAAGAGCCAAAGATCTGCTGAGGGATTGTGTCTCCTGGTAATTTTAAAATTCTTCTCTCTATAAAATCACATCCATTGGTCATCCAATGTCATGTGGTCAGCCTTGAAAATATATATACATACCAGTAATATTAGGCAGACTGATCTGGTTATATTAGAGAAAATATATGTGGCATACACATGTGCTTGTGAGCACTCACACACACACACACACACACACACACAACAATTACTGAAAAAGAGAACATGAATTTGAAAAAAAATAAAAAGAACAAGAAGGGGTACATAACATAATTTGGAACAAAGGAAAGAAGGAATGCTGTAGTCATTTTAATACAAAAATAAGAGGGAAAAATCTAGTTTGTTTACTAACAATAAATTGTCATAAATTCAGTTTTGGTGATAGCAATTGAACAGCTCTATGTAAACTATTTTTATAAGTTTAATGAAAAACATGAGAGGTACTAAGTTATTAAAAGGGTTAAATATATTTGAGGGATTTTTCACAAATATTCTCATTTACATGTGTAGACTGTGTTGCAAACATTTATTTTTTTTCCAAAGATAGCAAAGAAGTGTACGCCAAGACGGAGGAGTGAAACTTGCCAGATGTCCAACTGCCTCAAGCCAGGCTGATATTGGTCAAAATTTGAAAACCCACAGATGTAAGACAGTCTGTTATTCTGCCGCAAGCACTCCTTTCATTCCAGTAAAGCCACTGACGTGTATGACATCAGAGAAACATACTTATATTTTAATTTTGTTATTCTGATCAGTTGAAGAAGTAAAAGAATTCATATCCTAATACATACAAGCACTTACCCTCAGGGAAAATAAGGAAGATGTTTAAAAAAGTCAAATTGTTTTTTATTATTTAAATGAGGTATTTAAAAAATAATAGCATTAATGAATTTTAGCCTCGAATTTATTATTACTAACATGAGTTACCTGCCTGCTATGAATTATGACGTGTTTGATAAGCACGTGCAGCACAACAGAAGCTTGCTTCTTTTTTATGGTAACTCTGTTCATTTGAAAGGTGTCTCTCAGGCACAGTCACCTTGAGGAAAAAGCTCTGCAGTGTGTTTGACATGCTGCATTAATACTTTAAAGGCACAGAGGACTGTGGTGAAGCATGCTGAGCCTGAAAGAGTCAAGGGCAACTTCAGGCAGCCTGGTAAGGGGAAAGCTTCTTGAAGAGATGCTATTTTTCATATCATCTAATGAATGGGGTGTTGTTAAGTCATGTCTGAGGACCGGGAGAATTACAGGTTGAGAAAATGTCAGGTGCCAGTTCCCAGTGGGGGTGGGGGGAAACAAGGAACACAAGCATGGGAAATTGACCACAATACTTTATGGCACAATGAAGAAGAGAGTGTGGAAAGGCTTTCACTGGGGACTGGCAGAGTTTGAAGTTTATTCTAGCAGCAGTGAGAAAACAGTGATATGCTGATTTTTTAAAGGGAGTGTTCATTTTTTTTTTTATTCTTCTTATTTTTTTTTTTTTTGCAAGAATATTACCACTAACTAAAGCAGACAAACATGAGGAGACTAGAAAAAAAGATAGCTACCCATGAAGTTTCTGAAAAGAGAAGGTGGCATCAGTAGGACATCTTCCAGCCCTGGCTGTTCTATAGGAATGATAAACATGACCTTACTTGTAAATTCATAGAAAAATAACTATGGTGATTACTACAGGAAAGGGGACTAAAAAGAAAATGCTACACCACTCTGGAGTGGATGGAAGTCGGAGGCAAAACTTAGCCTTTAAGACGGGGCGAATGACAGCTGAACTTCTACTACAGGGCCCCAGATGGTCGCTCACTGATGGATGTTATAGCCTGTGCTCTCAGAAAGCTCCCTTTTCCCCTCTACCTCTTGCCATTTATATTCACCAGCTGTCCATCTTAGTTGTGACTCTGCTCTGAGTGTGGCTGCTGTCCACTCAGCCATTTGATGTTTTCCTGAATTGCCCTCTCCTTTTTGGGGTTTCCTTTCATGAATTTCTTTGGTGTTTCTTTCCTTTTTAATTTACAGCCCATCAAAGTTTGAACACTGCTTGTTTGAACAGCTTCTATGATCTTATTTGAAATTGGAGGTTCCCCCTTTTTTTCTTTTTAACAGTGTGTTCCTTACTTTTTTTTCCTGCCTGTATTTTACCCAGGACCTTCTTAATTTGTTCCTTTTCCAGTGAACAGCATGCCCACAGCTTCCAAATGCTCTGCCAGCATTATTGTGTTTCTTCCTAGATGAACCAATACAGACAAAACCTCTTTTCTATTGCTTCATTTCTCAGCTAACAATCTACCTGAAGAAACCAAATGATATCAAGTTGAACAGAAACCAGGATAAGCTCATCATTTGAATTGGTATTTGGATGTTACTACTTAGTTGATAACCCTAACTGCTATGGTTAAAAAAAAAAAAAAAAAAAAAAAAGTGCTTGCTGAGAGGAACCTGATATAGCTGTCTCCTGGGAGGCTCTGCCAGAGTCTGACAAGTACAGAGGCAGATGCTCCCAGCTAACCATTGGACTGAGCACAGGGTCCCCAGTGGAGGAGTTAGGGGAAGGACTGAAGGAGCTGAAGGGGCCTTATCTGACTTCAATGTAAAGGAGAGGTCCTTGGTCCGGTGAAGGCTTGATACCCCAGTGCTGAGGAATTCTAGGGCCTTCAGGTGGACGTGGGTGGGTGAGTGGGAGGGTGAGCTCTATCATAGAAGCAGAATAAGCGGGGATGGGATAAGGGGTTTGCAGAGGGGAAACTGGGAAATGGGATAACATTTGAAATGTAAACAAACAAAATATCCAATTAAAAAATTCTACTCTCAAATAAACCTCCAAAGAATAAACATCAGATAACCACCAGGAAATATATGTATTCTTGGGGTCATTGTCAGAATTGGCATGCCAGCTGGAACAAATATGTGGTCCACAAGAGAACATCTTTATATCTCGCTATAGAAAAAGCACAAATGCTTCCTCTTTGCTATATCTGCCACCAAAATCCTCCCTTTTCCTCACTGTCTGTAAGCCACCATTTTCAGGTTAGCTCTCACTTTGCTCTAAAATGCTTTTGAAGCAGAGAGATATAATCAGTTACCTGTCTCTGAAAGAATTACAAATTTAAAGCTAGGGATAAATGGGAAAGAGTAAATCAATCATTCCAGGGAGTAAAATGTGAAAGTAATAAAGGGGATTCCTGGTTTCAGTCAAGGTAAGACATTGACAATAGATGAAAAGAGGAGAAAATTATGCTATTGTGATTATGAGGGAACATGGATAATGTTATTGAAAGATAAGATGTAAGTATGGTTATTTAGAAAAGGGAAAATTATAAAAGTTCTCTGTGCCTCAATGTTTAGTTAGAAAGAGGGCCAAGATGTTCTTTCCTGAGATACAAACTGTTAAATTGGAGAAGTGATAGTAAGTTTGGAAGAAAAGAAAATTAGAGTAACAAAGTAAGATATATGTTTTCTTGAAAAGTTAATTTGAAAGATCCTTTAGGCCTTCATATGAAATGTCAGTGCTAGATTGTTGGTTATAATTTATTCTTTCCTAATATTTCTCAAAGTCATCAAATACAAAATTTTAAAGGTAAAGAATATTGAATTGAGGAGCTAGCTTAACTGCTAATATGCTTCTAGTGCAAGCATGGGGATCTGTGGTTACAGCTCCAGTAACTACAGAAAGAATCAAGTACCTGTAATCCCTGTGCTGTGTGTTCAAAAACAGGGAAATTATTGAATTATTATCAGGCTTCTCAATGAGTCAAGCCAATCAGTGGCTTTAGGCTCAATGAGAGATTATCTTAAAAATAAAATAGAGAACAAGTCAAGTTTCTTGGGACTACCGTCTAGCCTCCAAGCACATACATATTCACATACACCAACATACACACATACACACACACACACACACACACACACACATGCACATTCATCATCACATAAACATACATATGCGTACATTCAACAACACATGTGCATATGCACCAACACAAACACACACACACACACACATACATAAATACATTCATGTGTGCATGTGGCAACCAACATACATGTATATTCACAAATACACATATAAATATTCACCAGCACACAAGTACACATGTGCCCATATACCAACACACACATATGCACACAGATGTGCACATACATAAACACACACAAATAAACACACAATATAGTAATGAACACATACATATATACACACATATGTATATGTATATACATACACACACACACACACACACAAAGACTACATAAAATTTAAAGAAATGTGAATAGTGAAATAATATAAATATATCTTCCTCTGATGCCATGGCATAGCTTTGATTGCTTCTTTTATTTATGTAGTTGGTTTTGATTTTGTTTTGTTTATAGTTTTTTGGTTTTTGTTGTTGTTGTTCTTATAGTTCTCAATTTAATGTAATTTTTGGTAAGGAATAAAAATATACTTCTTATTACTTTTATATTTTTTTACAGCTCAGTCCTTACCCACTTCCCAGTCTGCCCTCCCACATCCATCTCATTCCTCATCCCATTCCTTCTCCCCCCTGTCTCCCAGAGGATGTTCACCCTATCCCCTGACAGGCCTACTCACTCCCTGGGCCCTCAAGTAGCTCAAGGGTTAGGCAACTCTTCTCACACTGAGGCTAGGTCAGTCAGTCCTCTGCTGTATATGTGTCAGAGGACTTGAACTTGCTCATGTATGCTGCCTGTTTGGTGGCTTAGTGTCTGAGAGATCTCAGGGGCCAGGTCATTTGTCTTCCTGTGGGGTCAGGGACCTCTACAGTTTGGGGAAGGATTGAAGGAGCTGAAGAGAATTGCAATGCTTTAGGAGGAACACTAGTCTTAACTAACCCTGACTCCTCAGAGCTCCCAGAGACTAAGCTACCAACTGAAAAGCATTCATGTGCTGGATCAGGGCCCCTTGTACATATTAAGCAGAGGACTGACTTGTATGGCTTTGACAGGAGAGGATGTACCTAATCCTGTAGAAACTTGATGTTCTAGGGAAGGAGGATGCTGGAGTGGGTCAGGTGGAGGGGTGCTTAGAAGCAAAGGGGAGTGGGTATGGGGTGAAGAACCCAGGAGGGTGGACCTGGAAGAGAGACAACATTTTGATTGTAAGTAAATAAAATAGTTTAATATCTAAAAACATGTCAGTGTTAAATTGAATGTATGAGTTTATTGTTCAAAGAATAATCTTTCTTACTTGTGGTACATCTACACAGTAGAGTACTACTCAGCTATTAAAAACAATGAATTTATGAAATTCTTAGGGAAATGAGTGGACCTGGAGAATATCATCCTGAGTGAGGTAACCCAATCACAAAAGAGCACACATGGTATGCACTCTCTGATAAGTGGTTATTAGCCCAGAAGTTAGGAATACACGAAGTATAATCCACAAACCACAAGAAACTCAAGAATAAAGAAGACCAAAATGTGGACACTTCATTTCTTCTTAAAAGGGGGAACAAAATATCCATGGAAGGAGTTGCAGAGACTAACTATAGAGCAGAGACTGAAGGAAGGACAATCCAGCCTGATATAGCTGTCTTCTGAGAGGCTCTGACAGTACCCAACTAATACAGAAGTAGAGGCTCACAGCCATCCATTGAACTGAGTACAGGGTCTCCAATGAAGGAGTTAGAGAAAGGACCAAAGGAGCTTAAGGGTTTGCAGCCCCTTAGGACAAACAACAATATGAACTAACTAGTACCCTCAGAGTTCCCAGGGACTAAGCCACCAACCAAGGAGTACACAGGGTGGGACTGATTGCTCCAGCAGCATGTGTATAGCAGAGGATGGCCAAGTCGATCATCAATGGGAAGAGAGGCCTTTGGCCCTGTGAAGGTTCTGTGCCCCAGTGTAGGGGAATGTCAGGACCAGTAAGCAGGATAGGGTGGGGTGGCAAGCAGGGGGAGAGAGGAGGGGAACAGGGGTTTGTTCTTGTTGTTTTTGTTTTTATTTTTGTTTGTTTGTTTGTTTGTTTTGGGGAGGAGAAATCATATGACATAATAAAGAAAATATCTCATAAAAAATACAAAAAAAAAAAAGAGTGATCTATTTTGATCCAGTATTTTGGGAGACATTATTGTACTAAGAGACTACCTTAATTTTTATAGACAAATGACTATTTGAACAAAAGGAGCTCATATGTAGATTACTGGTATGTTTGCTAAAGAAGACAACATTTGAATCACCTTATATTGAATTATTTAACTAGTGTAAAAATAGAGGAAAAGAAAAAGATTAGACACTTGGGACCTAAGAATTTGATAAATATTATCTTGAATAATTCTTCAACATTCTTTAAATTTATATTATACTGTGCAAATTAATGTAGATAAGAATAGCATTAGCACAAATCTTGCTAGATTAAACATTTCTAAGCACTAAGAATCTTATGTACTTGACTAGGAGAATTCAAATCACATCAACGTTCTTAAACGTAGATGAAGTGTGATAATTTATGCATACATCAGCCTTGGTAAGAAAACTGAATAAAGAAACAGAATAAAGAATATCATAACAATGGGCTTCTAGAAGGATCGTGATCATGGAATAGTAATTTGGATGGAGGTTTTTGACAGGATATCAAAACAATATATTTCTAACAAAATAGTTTTGAGGAGGCCAAAGTACCATATAGCAAAAAAGAATAATACCCAATGATAATAATACAGTAGTGTTTACTAAGTATTTTGACATTCTAGGAAATGTCTATTCATTTAAGGTGCATTATTAATGAACGAAGACCTGACTTTTCTAGAATTGACATTATAGAAAATATGAGTGTTTACAAAGTATCCCAATAGATAGGTACCTTTGAAACATATGGAAGGATGACATATGAGTTTAGAGATATAAAATGTTGGTACATAACCCAGAGATAGACCTAAGGTTAACCTGGGTTATAGGGTAGACACCATCAAAATTGGGAATGTGTACAGAACAATGGGAGAAATTGTTTGGAAGTAAAGAAAATAATGTCAGGTTACCTACTCCCATGGGATTTGATCAAAAACCATTTTTTTCAATACAGAAACATATGCAAGAGATTTAAGGTATCAGAAATTTGGAACTGGAGTAACACAAAAAGATACAGATCTTTGGTATCCATGTTATATAAAGTGGTATACATAGGCCTTTGAATTAAGGTACAAGAGGATCTGACCTAAATTTTGACAGAATAGTTTTAGCTACTGGATTGGATATAGATGTTAGAAGGATAAGAATAGAATCAGAATGAGCAGGTTGAAGGCTACTCTTGGTATATCGTCTCTCTTCAAATACGTATAGACAATGAAATGTCCCTATCGAGGTACACTCTGCCAGAAGAGACATGCTTTAGCAAACATTCCCAGCATTCATTTCCATTACGAATCCTAACCCTTGGACCACTCCCCACCTGGAGCTCTGCTAAATGATAAAGATATGTTCAATTGTAAGGAATTGCTCATAATTTTTCATAATGTGCTTTGTTGCAGGATCTCTACTACAGTCTCTTCCCTGACTTCTTTATTGACTGTTTCAGATTTTCTCTTCATATATGCAAAAAATTTTCCCTTTTTCTAATCTTATATCAATTTTATTTATTTATTTATTTATTTATTTATTTATTTATTATGTATTGCGCTCTCTCTCTCTGTATATATATATATATATATATATATATATATGTCATTCACTTTACAGTCTGATTGTAGCCCCCTTTGTACTTCTCCTCCCAGTCCAAACCTCACATTCCCTTATCCATTACCCTATCCCCTTATCCTCAGAAAAGGGGAGGCCTCTCCATGGGTACCAATCCATACTGGTACTTCAAGATACAGCTGGAGTAGGTGCATCCTCTTCCCCTGACAAATGTCCTAATAGGACATAATGAAAGTAATTCAACTGTTGTGTGTCAGCACAGTGTCTAGAATGTAGCTAAAAAGATCAGTTCAACCCATGACATTATTAATGACACTCTGGTATACTTGCAGACAGGAGCCTAGAATAACTAATTTCAGAGAGCCTTCATTGACTAAGCCTTCTCAGTAAGTCAGGAGGGTCACTAGGGAGAGAGTAAGGATTAAAGAAAAATAAAATTAGAAAACACTACAGTATGACTCCAGTGAGTGCTAAATTGATTTTACTTTCCCAAAAGACTTTTTCCAAAAGTTTTCTGCTTTTATACGATTCTAAGTCCATGCAAAGAATAGGGTCAGTTCTATGTCAAGGAACAAACAAAACATAAACAAAATATTCAAGGAACAAACAATAAGCAAAATCCCATGGTCATTGTATCTAGGGATTTACCCATATGATCAAGACACAAGGAACACATTCATCAACTGCTCATTATCTTGAGCCTACTTCCTTGTCCTAGCCCAATATAAATATTCTTGCCAATATCCTTGAAGCAGCACCAAGAGCTCCCCATATTTCATCTAGCAGCTGATGGAAACAAATGCAGAAACCCACAACCAAACCACAGATGGAGTTCCATGAGTCCTGGGGAAGAGTGTGAGGAGCATGATTGAGGAGGCTAGAGGGGTCAGGACATCACAAGAAGACATACAAAGTACACTAACTTGGGCCTATGGGAGCTCACAGAGACAGAACCACCATCCAAAGAACATGAATGGGCTGGACCTAGGGCCCCTGCACATATGTGGCAATGTGCAGCTTGTTCTTCATGTAGATTCCCTAACAATTTGAGCAAGGGCTTTCCCTGACTCTGTTGCCTGCCCTTGGATCTCTACATCACTTTTAAATGTATTCTAAATTGAAAAATCAAAAATAAATGTAAAATCATTTCAATTGTTCAACATGCATACTTTCAGTTTTACATAAAATACCATTCACACTATTAGAATTCTTGGAATAATTATGGGTTTAACTATTCCTTGTGGTTGTGCTCTGTTTTTCAAACTCTGTCTTCATGCTAGAGATGATGTTTTTATCTCATTATTGTTTGGACAGTACAACTAACCTAGGAACTGTTTTATTTCAACAATAGCAACAACCAGAGAAACTAAACTCCCATGGATTATACTCCTGCAATGTGTTTTTGTTCTTGCTTTTCATTTTTCTTTTAGCATGAATATACTTTAAATGGTTTTGTTGTATCTTTGGTCCTTAATAATTTCAAGGAAAATAAATTCTACATTAATAAGCTATGAGCAAGAATGAGTCTCATCTCACCTATCAGCATTTGGGATAGTTGCTTATTACAACATCAGTGAGAATGATCAGTCCACTCAATGTCTAATGCTTTCTTTCTTCACCAGATACTCCTTTGCTATTCACGGGCTCCTTTGCTACTTCTTATTTATAATCTCAAGCTACTAACCCTGCCATGCCCATGAAATTTATTCTTCTTTAGATTATAAGTCATACTTCGGTGTACTGGACACTTTTATATCAACTTGACATGAGATAGAATCATCAGAGAGAAGGGAGCCTCAATTGAGAAAACATCTTCATATGATCAGGATTTAGGCAAGCCTATATGATATTTTCTTAATTAGGGATTAATAGGGAAGTGTCCAACCCATTATCAATGGTACTATCTCTAGGTTGGTGGTTCAGAGTTCTATAGGAATGCAGGCTGAGCAAATCCCAAGGAGTAAGCCAGTAAGCAGTACTCTTCCATGGCTTCTATATCATCTCCTGCCTCCAGGTTCCTGCCAACTTTTATTTCCTGTTCTGACTTCCTTCCATGATGAACGTAATGTAGAATTATAAGCCAAGTTAACCCTTTTATTTCCAATTAAGCAATAGTAACCCTAACTTGGACACTATCTGTGTTCTTATATAGTTTTAATACAGGATATGAACTAATAAGTTTCTCAAGTATAACCACTAAATGTCCAACTTTAGATTCTGTTGAAGCTACTCTTTCTATAAGATATTTTGAAATAGCTGTCTCAGAGGTGTTTCTATTTAGATTAACATTCATTTCTACCCTCTTCGTATTTATTTATTTATTTATTTATTTATTTATTTATTTAATTTAGTACACTGTCACTCTCTTCAGACACACCAGAAGAGGACATCGGATCCCATTACAGATGGTTGTGAGACACCATGTGGTTGCTGGGAATTGAACTCAGGACCTCTGGAAGATCAGTCAGTCCTCTTAACCTGTGAGCCATCTCTCCAGCCCTACCCTCTTAATTTTTAACAATTCAGTGACACCAGTTTTAAAAGTTCTAATATGAATATCCAAATTAGATATCTGGGATTCTAAGCTGATCTGCTATAGACAGAAACTGGTAGCAAATTGTCTAGGGTTGGCCATGATAACACTTTCATGGGTCATTTATATATTATAAGTAAAGGAGAGAATATATAATTTGATAGATAACTTGAAGGTTTATAGAATATTATTCATAAAATATAGCTATTAGAAATTTACTATGATGAACAAATATAGTCCCAGGACCATAGACAATGATGAACAAGTATTTACCTACAACATATTTCTAATTTCCAGGAGTAATAATTAATTTACATACCTATTTCCATTTTTTCTTCATTTCTTCATGCAATTTTCTTTGGACTCATTAATGAAGATAGCCAATATGGTTTGAAGCAATTTTAATGCACAAAATGTTGTTGAAATAAGAAAGCCAAAATGGGCCTGGAGCAGTGGCTAGGCTGTCCAGGATGTTTGCTGTACTTCCATAGGAGTCAAAATCACTTCTCAACACCTATGTCAAGAGGTTCCTTATCAGTTGGCCTGTTACTGCAGATCCAGGAGTCTCATGCTTTCTTCTAGACTCCATCTACACTGATGTGTACATATACCATATCATACATCTGCACAATAAATTATAAAATAAATCTAATGGAAAAGGGCTTGCAAATGTGTTTTACAAGACAAAAAGCAAAACAAAGCAAAACCAAAAGCAAAGCAACAACACCAACAAAACTGTTCTAATTGTACATCCTCTAGGTTCATTCTGAGGACTCTTCTGACTTCCTCCCTTAACATACTTTTCAATTTAATTTTAATTAATAACATTTTCCTGTAAAAGATTCAAACATTTATATAACATACTTTATTGACAGTTGATGGCTGCAGAGAAAGGAAGAGAGATTCTCCTTTGGTGAATTGGCCACTGGCATGTGGCCCCAGTAGATAGTTAAACACCCATATAGATGTATGTGCAACACTGATTAGACTAGGATGGTTATCAATAAAGAAAACCAACACACACCCCCAGAAAAAAAAAAAAAAAACATGAACAGCGGAGAAAAATCCCATAGGGAGCACTAGAGGGAGTTGGAGGGATGTAGAACCCATTTTGTTCCATTTAAGATTATTGAATCTGCTCAGGCTCCTGGTTCAGTAGCCCTTCATGCTTTCATGGGAAATATGCAAATCTCCCTAAAGTCCTCTATCCTTCTTAAATGGCCATCTCCATGCCTGATGCTCTATGGTAGCATACATAATAACCCTTTGACTCCATTGGTCCCACTTGGATGAGGACAATATCTCTCCACCTTGTATTATCATCTTACATTATTACCATCTATAAAATTATTGTCATCTATTAAAATTATTAGCATCTATAAAGCTTTTTAATATAAAGTTAGTTAACTCATGGATTCTTGCATTATTATGTAACTATTTGGGGAAGTCACTTGCTGCCTGCTATAAAAGCATGCCTATTACTTGCACCAAAAATAGTCATATAGATTTAAAGCATTGTCATAGCAAATTGCTCACTACCTATAACCAGTGAAATTCTTGATTTATCCTAAACTTTCTATATTAGATAGCAATACTCATATCACACTATACTTATTTAGGTTATATACATTTCAGATTAGTAGAATATATAAACTGCTGATGTAAATTATCATACATATGAAGAATAAAATAAATAGTGATATAATTTAAACTGGGAGGCTCTTTTGGAAGAAATAAGTTAACCTTTACCATTGTAATTTAGGAGAAACACAGTTTTATGAGACATAAGTGGCACACTATGTCTAAGTAGACAGAAGAGCTAGGGTTCACCTCGGTTCTATTTTTGACGTGCAAAATCATGCCCTGAAATCAAACTAAAAGCAATATCTATGAAATAATAAGTGTAAAATATACCAACATATCCTGCTTTTTAACATTTTCTTTTCCTGTGTGAGCCTATTTTATTTTGGATATCTCTATATGATTGAGTTTGCAAGATTAGGACATAAAATACGTGAGAACAATAGCCAGAAATGTAAGAGGTTGAGTGTTTGAGTCATCTGGAGGAGAGCCTGAATTCAGTTTTGACACACCAAGGAAAGAAAACAAGTATTCAAAATATCAGAATAATCCTGATTGTTTAGTATAAGAGAATTATGCAAATATCTATGCTCATTTCAAACAAAGGTTTCTACTTCTGTGAAGGAAATAAATTGCTGCCTGTGTTCAAATGTTTACTCCATATAATTATTGAAAAGAGAATATTAATGGGTCCAATTTTATCTTCCTATTTTGAAATGAGTATAATTTAAATAGATCTAGCCTCCTATTCTAAAATGAGGCAGGGTGCAAAATAAACAGTTTGGTGAGTATGAGATTGACGTATGATGCATTTAGAGGGTAAGCCGCTTCTAAGTCCTATGTATTTCATGTTGGTGATCTCTGATTTTTGTTTTTTGTTTTTATTTTTTTCATTTTTTGATGTAAGGTTTCTTTTCTGATAAGCCTACCAATTTAAATCGACAGAGATAAAGTAATATTATAATTTGGGTCTTTGTGGTTATTGGATTTGTTCTTCTTATATATGAAAACATGACTCAAGCAGCTCTGAAATGCTGAGAGTCTTAGCGGAGGAAGATGACCATTCATTCTGTCACTTCATAATGGCAGCTTTTTATCCTCCGACCCAAGGTCAATTGCATTGTCTTTGAAGAAAGATAGGAAAGTAGAGCTAAGAAAGATTTTACTGGGCAGCAAATCTGAATCTGTTTCCTCTGATGAAATGTCAATAGCTTTCTAGGACAAAATGTAAGGGTATTTTTTAGAAACAAAGGTGAAATTGCTTTAGAATGTACGTCCACAAATCAGTCCCCTTCAATATAAAACATCAGAGAAGAAAAAAATTAAGACATAATCCAATATACTGTTATGTTTCCAACTTCTTACTTTAATTTATCAAGCATATTACATTTTCTGCAAAAAACAATTTAAAGAAGCATTGATGGTTTTAGAATGGTTTTAGAGACATAAAACAAGTAGTAAAAAAGTCCATTGCTATGAGTCTGGACATCCTTAAGAATGCAAAAAGGATCAGAGTCTCAGAAGACACAGGCTGAGGCAACTTGCCATGCTAATTAGAGAGACCCTTGGTCCTGTGAAGTTTTATACCTCAGTGTTGGGGAATGCCAGGGCCAGGAAGTGGGAGAGGGTGGGTTGGTGAGCAGAGGGAGGGGGAAGGAAACAGGGTTTGTTTTTTGTTTTTGTTTTTGTTTTTGGTATTTTTTTTGGAGGGGTAACCAGGAGAGGAGATATCATTTGAAATGCAAATAAAGAAAATATCTAATAAAAAAAGACAAAAAAAGAAATTAGAAGGTGAAAACTATTTATTAACAGCCTGAAATAGTAGAGCTATCCATGTGGAGTTTTATCAAAGTAGAAAGTAGATTAATAATTTTCATGAATATCACAGTTTGCCTTTGAAAAATTTGTAAATCTTCATTTGATCCATTTAAAATGTTGTTTTTAGATCAGTTATATGGGAGGTCTGCATTTACTACTTAGCGTGTTAGTGACAAGTTTAGAGCCTGTTTCAAAAACAGAGCAAGTTCAAGGTCACTATGGTGGTGGCTTGGAAAGTTCATCTCTCAAAATAAAATTTAAAATAAAGTTGGGGATACAGGTCAGTGGTAAATGCCTGCCTAGCATGCGCAAGACCCTACCTTCAATTCCCAGTATTGAGCAAGAAATGCTACTACTTTTCCTCAATGTAATGGTATAACCAAACCAAGTGTCATTTTTATATTTAGTATGCCATTTATCTAAAGTATCTTTGGGACTTTAGTGTTGGATCAGCAGTTAAGAGCACTGTCTGCTCTTCCAGAGGCAAGTTCAATTCTGAGAAACTACTTGTGCCTCATAACTATCTATACTGAAGTCTGATGCCCTCTTCTGTCATGCAGGTGAACATGCAGATGGAGCATTCATACTTAATAGAAAGCCTTTTAAAAAGTCTTTGAAATACAGATGGTCATATTGTAAGAAATATAACTACTGAATTCTTAAATTCATACATCTCTTTAAAAAAGGGTCTTAAAAGAATTGTGATTGAGTCATAACAAAGCAAAGTATATAAAATTCAGGAGAAAAGAACATACAAATAGTCTTATCTGCTACCTGGAAAAGGATAGACTTTTGTGTTCAGTACAGCTATTTGGAAATTGGAAGTGAGCAGTGAGACATTGTCCCTCAGGATACACATACACCCAACAAGATGACTGACAAACCCTGAAAAAACAAGTTAACAAAAGATCATTTGGGTCCTAAGGCTGGTAAGAGAGACAATGGGCTTTTCAGACTTTTGAACTTCTGATGTTAGAAACCATTTGAGATTCAGAAATCTAACCTAATATACAGCCTTATGAAAATATCTGAAAATGATGGGACTTCTGTCATTAAGATTCTGAAAAGTGCTGAAATTTTGTATCAATAAAGTGACATGGGAGAAGTACAAATGCTAGTCTCTTTGTAGCTAAACTCAGATTGCTAGTAAGGTGAATATAGACAGGAACTGGGAGAAATAACCTGAATATCATACAAAAATGTCAACCAGAACTTCCTAGAAAGAAAATCTGTCTTCCAGGTCATCAGTAGTAAGAGAGGGAGCTATGTTGGGGAGAACTCATCATATTCGTCAAGTCTTGTGACTTACAACTTTACAGTGAAAGAATGGTGTGGAAATCCACCTAAGGCTTCTGCTGTCATATAACCTTGATTACACAGGCTTGTAGATCTAAATGTTATGAATGGCCAGGCTGAAAACCCTTTGAATTTGTACACTTGTTTTTAAGAAAGTCTTTAACTTTCATGTTTATCTTTACTGGCCAGGTTATCTGAGTTTCAATGTACATCATGTTACTATGGATCCATACAGTCTTAAGGAATGTGTTTCCAAGTATGCATTGTAAAATGAGAATCACACAGTCCTCTTGAAGAAGCCAAGATCATCATAAATCTAATGTTGCCTACTCTTTTAACTCTTGCTGAAAGCATTCATACCTGGCACAGTAACTGGGTACTCTACTTTTCTAGGAAGCTAATGAACTATTTGTCCCCACCTTCTAGATAAGTTTATACTTGGCTCTACTCGTAGATTCCTGACTGTGAAGTGATGGTTAAAATAATCTTTCCCAATGAAACTTAAGTTCTTTTTTTTGCTTCAGATGTGTGGCCTTATCAACTATAATGATTTTAATGAAAAAAATTAGAGGTTATCATTCTAACTCTAAAAGCATACAGCTGGAGCTAGCAACAAACATTAACATGCTGCTGAATACGAGGTCCTGCCTTACCTTATAATGATGACAACTTTTTCTAGTTGGGGTGACTTTTGCTACTCTAGGTAGCAACATATTTACTCACAATCTTTATCTAAGTGATTTAAGTTAAAGAACAGGCAGTATTATTAGGGAAAAAAATAACAAGAACAAGCATCAAGTATGTTATTCTTCCATCTTTCAGTTAGACTGCCTGTCTTCCATCTGGCACCACCAATACATTCCTCCTGAAATGACCAAGGGAACAGAAGAACACAGTGATGGCACAACTGATGCTCTCTTATAACAGGAAGACCAATTACAGAGTTAGTAAACACTGTATCTGCTCTTCGTGGTTCCCGTCAATGTTGTTTTCAGCAGATAGAGTAACAAGGCATTTGTCTTCTGTTCCTATGTCAGTTAGGGACTGTTTCTCCAGAGGCCTTTCCTTGAAAGGGAAAAATATGCAGCCTGAGAGTAGCCAAATGATTTCTTCCTACGGCAAGTTGAAAGTGTCATCTGCTTTCTGTCATTGAATTAATCGACAGAGAAGCAAGCTGCTGTTCTAGTTGGCATGATGAATACTGGTATCAACAAGAAGATATTTTGCTACAGTATCATACAATGTAAGACACAAATAAGCAACACGTCTGGAAAGTAGAAAATTCTACAAAATGTGAATAATACAAGAAAAATTATTCCACAATTAAAAACTCATGGAATAACATGTAATGAACTTTTGAATTTGTTGGTCGCTCTGGCCTATAATTTGATAAAACTAAATATTCTATATTTCATTCTTATTCCATACTGAAAAAGTATTTAACAGATAATATGAATATTATGCTGGGTACTAAGTCTAATTTGTCACATTAGTTATATATGATATTTCTGAGCTCTCAAATTCATCATTGATAATATATCTATAATAATGCAATACTTTGGGCTAGAAATAAAAACAAAATATGACAATTTATATACTAAATAATTTTTATACTAAGAAGTCATTAAAGAAAGTATGCAGAAATAAGTGATTAAGTATTTGTCTCCAGTGTCCTTACTCCTTTATATGTGCCATTAAATGCTACTCAACTGTTATTTATCCAAAGAATTGAAAATCAGCCGTGAAACATCAGATAACATTGGGGAAAATATCATAAATAATTAAAAATAAAGTGAAAAGGCAGAGATGAAGTACCCATTCCACACACACAGGAATCAAATCAGTGAGGTAGCTTTACCTTCATTATAGTAAAGTATTTATATGTAGGCTGATGAGCAATGGTGACTAATGCCCCAGCCATTCCTAGAACTATGATAACTCTGTTCATTAAATGTATTCAGTTAATGAAGCTGAGGTCACAGGATCAATCCCCGTGTGGTCTTTACATTTCCTAACTGCCAGCACATGAAATAATTTACAGGATTCAGACTGGAAACACACAGGCATTCCATCTAGTTAAGCATCTTAATTAGGTCAGTCCTTTACCATCACAGACAAGCATCTCTCAAAGCATTTAATACAGAAGCTTTTTATAGTTTGTTTGATTTCCTACCTTTCAAGTAATTACTTTCTTCTAATTTAAATTTTAACATGGTAATCTGAAACTTAAATTCTTTAGGGGCACATTCTCAACCTCTCTTAGGAAACCATGGGTTACATACATTGGCAATCTAGATTAGATGAGGAGCTATTGGACTACCCTGACCAACTATTAAAAGGAGATGTACTAGCATTTTGGTTTGTCTATGGTTCTAGTGGGTAGCATTGTCAGGCCAGGGTCTTAATTAGCTTCTATACATATGTTACACATACACATACAAACATTCACACAAAATACACTTGTATTATTGTGAAGGATTTTTAATAAACATGGTTCCTTGAAGCTTTATCAAAAAACTGTGGTCGTATGTTACAGTTGTGTAGATTTGTGTTCTTGTTGGACTACTAACAGAAGAAGGACTCTTTTGCCTGTGCCTGGGACCCTTTGTCTCCTACTCCATTGCCTCATTCAGCCTTGATATGAGAGTATACACCTAGTCTTATTGCAATTTGTTATGCGGTGTTTTGTTGATATCCCTGGGAGGCCTGCTTTTTTCACAAGGAAAATGTAGGAGGAATGGAGCTGTGGGATAGGGAGGGACTGAGAGTAGTAGAGAGAGGGGAAACAAGTTGGAATGTAACATATGAGATAATAATAATAATAATAATAATAATAATAATAATAATAATAATGATAATAATGATAATTTGGTATTATTTGTGCCTCCTCCTTCTATAATGAGATCGTTCCCTCTTCCACATTACTTTTTTTTTCACCTTTGTCCTGTTACTCATTTTCCAAGTTCCCTCCTCCAACCTTTGATCCCTTTATACTGTCCTGGTATCTGTAGGTATTCCATGTTGTCTACTCATGGTCTTAGTCAAGGTTTCTATTCCTGCACAAACATCATGACCAAGAAGCAAGTTGTGGAGGAAAGGGTTTATTGAGCTTACTTCCACATTGTTGTTGATCACCAGAGGAAGTCAGAACTGGAACTCAAGCAGGTCAGGAAGCAGGAGCTGACGCAGAGGCCATGGAGAAATATTTCTTATTGGCTTGCTTCCCCTGACTTGCTCAGCGTGCTCTCTTATAGAACCCAAGACTTCCAGCCCAGGGATGGCACCACCCACAAGAGGCTCTACCCCCTTCATCACTAATGGAGAAAATGCCCCACAGCTGGGTCTCATGGAGGCACTTCCCCAACTGAAGCTCCCTTC
>NW_022196914.1:15217184-15231082 GCF_008632895.1 Mastomys coucha
ACACACACAAAACCATCCAGTACACTCATATCTGAGGATTTGCAGTGAGGAAATGCAGACAAGAAAACAGGTATTTTCTGCGGGTCCTTTTGAGTCTGAATTACCTCACTCAATGTAATGTTTCCTAGGTCCATCTAATTTCCAGAAATTTCATTTCCTTTACAGTTTGATAGTGTTCCATAGTATATATGTACTGCATTTTCATTATTTCTTCATCTGTTGAAGAATACTCAGGCTTTTTGCCATTTTCAGGCACATTAGGGCGCATGATTTAGATGACTTGATCTGTATCAGACCACTTTCTGCATTGTAGTTTCCATGGTTCCAGAAAACACTATGCAGACTGCCATAGAGAGGAAAGCAATTAATCAGTACTACCCAGATAGAACATTGAGGGATCATAAAACTTCCCTGTACTGTAATCTATGTGTAAAGGTACAAGAAATGGCACTCACATGTTTGGCAAACAACAATTATCTCATTGGATTTGAAGCCACTCAACAAGAGGAAAATCATGCTTGTTACTGGGAAACTAGTGGCTACTGAGATCATTGGCCTTAGGGGAAAAATTTTTCCCTACTATCATATTGCTTGACAACTCTACTTGGTTATTACAATCTAAATCTTATCCTTAAATTCACAGGTACTACACTTCCTCAAAGAAACTTCTCATCACAGCAAATGCAATTTATGCTAGAAAACTCCAAACACCTAAGGAAGATATCTATCAAAAGATCATGGGGAGCCCAGCCAAAAGGGACACATTTATGTCACTGTTGATGTAGTAGACTCAGCTCAGGAAAAAATTGTATCCGAGTAGAAAGATTGTAACAGTCAGAATACCAGTGTGCTGTGAAACAATCCTTTCTAGAAAGGGTCAAATAAAAAAGTTTGGGATAATGGCAATATCAATGGGTATATTAATATGGAAGAGAGAAAAAATTGTGGGGTCCTAACCATAAATATAACGCTATTGTTCACTAATGAGTGTTAGGAGAAGAGTTAGCCTCTGTCAGGAATGAATCTCTTTATTGTTTGTTTAATGCAGTGTGGCCATTCTTGAAACCATGAAAGCACAAACAAAAACAAACAAACTTCAACAGGATATATTTATATGTATTTGTGCATACACACACATACATCTGTTACACATGTGTAACAGATTAAATCAATGAAGAAAATGGCTATCAGCTTGGAAGTGGAGGGGTCTGTGAAGGGCATGAAGGAGGATATCTGGAAGAGGCTTTAAGGAGAAAAGAAGAGGGAAAATGTAACTTTACTTTAATTAAAAATGGCAAACCATGCAGTGGTGGTGCATGTCTTTAATCCCAGGACTTGGGAGGCAGAGGCAGGTGGATTTCTGAGTGTGAGGCCAGCCTGGTCTACAGAGTGAGTTCCAGGACAGCCAGGGCTACACAGAGAAACCCTATCTCGAAAAAAAAAGGGAAAGTCAGAAGATCTTGTAATTAAATCAAAAATTCTCATTTTTCTCTCCTAAACTCTCTGTGAGGTATTTGCCAGTGAGTTTCTAAGTGTAGGGACTTGTGGAATCTAAATGTCAATTTGCTTCCCTTCCACTATTACTCAATACTTTATCAGTGTTGATTGAGACAGCATTTCTCACTAACTTTGGAGCTTATTGCTTCAGCTAGGATCCATGAATACACTTCTGTGTCTGTCTTCCCAGCACTGTGGTTATAGATATGGTTCAAGAGCAGTGTAAAAGTCCATATGATTTAGGGGTGTCTAAAACCTTCACAGACAACTTCTATAGGGCATCGCATATCAAGTAATTGGAATTTTTTAAGAAAAATTCATAGGTTCTGAGATGGGTATTAACTATTCATGCATGGTACTTCCATTCAATGTCTAACATTGTTTTAATATTATAAAGCAGTATGCTTCCATTTGACTTCAAAAATCTTACAATTATTTTAAGGTGAGATCCTCTGCATCCCACCTTTGTCCATACTCCATTTCATCCTTGTTTAAACCCTGACTTACCCAGCATTTCCTCCTTATTTTCTGTAGCAGATGTGTTCCATTGTCCCCACACTAATTCTCCTGCCATGGTCCCTCTAGTACATTTGGTTTTGACAGACATTCCAAGTTAAATAAGTCTTTTGAAAGAATGAAGTTATAATCTACACACCAAAGAGAACATTGGCACTAATATTTTCTAAAACTGATTTATTTTAAACACAGGTAACAGAGAAAAGTTATAAAAGTGGGTCTAATATACTCCTTAAAATTTTCTATCACATACTTTGGCAAAACACAGTGGTCCACTCTCATTTATTTGTTCTGCTGTTTAGCAATAAGAAGGATTTGCTAAACCGGAGCAATTCTACCAAATTCACATTTTATGATTCCACCAAGCTCTTGAGTTATTTTCATCATGAGTGTTTCATAAGAATATATTAATGGAACTTTGCAATGAAAGGCCATTCCAGGATGATAAATATAAAGCCACATCATTTTCTTCTCAGTGTGACATGAACATCTTAAGTTCCTTGGATAAAAAATTTGCAAAGATTTCCCCTCCATACACTCGAGTCTATGCATTTGTTTGACTTTTCCTTCCATTGCCCATATGAAATTGGCTCTGCTTTTTTTCTTAGTGTTCATTAGTTTATGGATAATTATGAATATTTATTTTTAAAACATTATCTGAATCCGAAATATCTTAGGATATTTTATGGATAATTTTACTCCCTTAAATCATAAAATCATTGTAAATTTTCTTTGAATAGATTTTAACTCTACCACATGGGGTCACATCTAAGTGATACTTGCTTCATTTGCAAATTCCTTCTTTCTTTATATTGTCAGTTCATGGGGTGTAAACCCATTACCAGAGCAAATGAAAGTGATAACTGCACTAGGAAGCCTTTTATAGACCTATAGGATGACTTATTTTACCCTGAATTCTTGGCCATATACTCTTTTACATGTGTTCACATGGAAAATAGTCAACAATTCCTTTAGCTAGCAGTGATATGATAGATAGGTGATGCATAATATATATCTAGTGTGAATACATGTATAGTCAGACAGGTGGATATATAAAGTAGATGTATACAGCAGTTTCATGAATGATGCATTTTCTTAAAGAGAAATACAAGTTCTAAACTTATAATATTGGCTGGTGGATCTCTTTTTTTTTTTTGTATCAACATATACCAGTAGGAGTTCCCCCCAGGGACTAATCCATATACTTTACCAAACTATGAACTAGAACATGAAAGAAAAAAACTAATGTTAAAGTTAAAATGATATAAAATTAATTTGTTTAAATTTTCAAGCCTCAAAGCATCCATGCTCCCTCATTGTCAGTGAGGCAACTATTGATTCTTCAATAAATTTGTCTATTTCTGGTTTAACTTTTTTTCATTCCAAATAAGAAATCAGTATTTTTAAACAATTGAAATGAACTTACTCTGCCATATGATGCTGTCCCACCTAAACCTTGTTTTATTAATTTCTCTTCCCAATCACCAGCAAGAGAGCTCACCCCCCACCCCATAGTATGTAGTCTATAACATCTTCCTTCTTTATGAGCTTCATTGGTCTGTGAATTGTATCCTGAGCAAGGCTCAGCAGTGTGTGTTCTTGTTAAGTACACCAATACTAAACCCATTTCAAAACTAAAAGCCTGTTTCTGGTTATCTTTAGCTAGGCAATGTTTTTATTTTTCTTTTTCTATTTTTATTTTTTTATTGGATTTTTTCTTTTTTTACATTTCAAATGTTGTCCCCTTTCCCGGTTTCAATCCTTCCCAGAAACACCCTATCACATCCTCCCTCCCCCAGCTTCTATGAGGGTGTTCCTCCACCCACCCACCCACTTCCACCTCCCAGCTCTCAACTCCCCTACACTGGGGCATCTAACGAGCCTTCATAGGACCAAGGACATCTCCTTCCATTGGTGCATGACAAGACCATCCTCTGCTACATATGCAGCTGGAGCTGTGTGTACTCCTTAGTTAATGGCTTTGTCCCTGAGAGTTCTGCGGGGTCTGGTTGGTTGATATTGTTCTTCCTCTGGGGTTGAAAACCCCTTCAACTCCTTCTCTAACTCCTCTGTTAAAGACCCCACTCTCAGTCCAACACTTGGCTGCTAACATCTGCCTCTGTATTTGTAAGGCTCTGGCAGGACCTCTCAGAAGAAAGCCATGTCAGGCTCCTTTCAACATGTACTTCTTGGCATCCACAATAGTGTCTGGGTTTGGTAACTGTTGATGGGATGAATCCCCAGGTAGGACAGTCTCTGGGTGGCCTATCCTTCAGTCTCTGGTCTACACTTTATCTCCATATTTGCTCCTGTGAGTGAGTATTTTGTTCCCCTTCTAAGAAGGACTGAAGCATCCACACTTTGGTTTTCCTTCTTCTTGAGCTTCATTGGTCTGTAAATTGTATCCTGGTTATTTGGAGTTTTGGGGCTAGTATCTACTTATCAGTGAGTGCATATCATGTGTTTTCTTTTGTGATTAGGTTACCATACTCAGGATAATATTTTCTAGTTCTATCCATTTGCCTACGAATTTCATGAATTCATTATTTTTAATAATTGAGGAGTACTCCATTGTGTAAATGTACGTTTTCTGTATCCATTCCTCTTGAAGAACATCTCGGTTGTTTCAGGTTTCTGGCTGTTATAAATAAGGCTGCTATGAACATAGCGGAACATGTATTCTTATTACATATTGGAGCATCTTCTGGGTATATGCCTAGGAGTGGTATAGCTGGGTCCTCAGGTAATACTATGTTCAATTTTCTGAAGAACTGCCAGACTGATTTCCAGAGTGGTTGTACCAGCTTGCATTCCCACCAGCAATGGAGGAGTGTTCCTCTTTTTCCACATCCTCACAGCTACACAACGTTTATGTCAATGATGTCAAAAGTTTTTCAGGGCTGGCAAGGCAAATCAGTGGATAAAGGTGCTCTTCACTAGCCCTAAGGACACATGTTGATTCCCCTGGAATTCACATGGTGAAAGGTGATAAACACCTCTGATCCATACAGGTAAACTATGAATAAACATGTGATTTGTATACACACACACACACACACACACACACAGAGAGAGAGAGAGAGAGAGAGAGAGAGAGAGAGAGAGAGAGAGAGAGAGAGATTGGGGTTGTAAGATGCTAAATAAATAAAACAAAATATACATATAAATTACTTACAGAAAATAGCTTTTTGTGGACTCTTATAGACATGAAAGTTTATCAGTAGTCATTTCTTTTCTAGTTGGTATATTTTTTTATAATTGTTCTGATTAACTTACACAATGCAGACTGCTTTACATGCTGCAAAATATTTACATCCAATGTTTATTGCTTCACAAGTTGTCATGACTTAATTATAATTAGAAAATATGTATTGAAAACTAATGATGAAAACACAAATGAACTCAAAGAAGAAAGGAACAAACACTGCACATGGTTTGCTTATCTGATAAATTTAGGTATGTCTATCAGTCTATATATCTAATCAGATGCAAATATTCAGCTACAATTATCTGCCAGTGGATGTTGGTGGAATCGGTTATTTTATAACAAACTTGGAAAATGAAGGTACTAAATGGCAAATAAAATGCAATGTCTTTACAAAGCTGCTTTGCAGGCATTATCTAAAATATGCACACACTCAATGTTAATTCATTTTAGTTCCTCTACACAAACAGTTTTTATAGGATTTATGTGCACTATGCTCTTTATGAAGCTTAATGCAATTCAATGTAATAAAGTATTTGCATTTCAACAGGGTCATTAGTAGGTTTTATGCCAAGAAGTCCACATAGCTATGCAAATCATGGACTTCTTTGCAATCTTGGACAAGATGCTTCATGACCTGGCCTCGGGAATGAGCAGCACTTAACTCCCTCAGATATGACACATTTGCAAAATAAAGGTCTGAGTGTCTTTGTAAATGATAATATGTCTACATTTCTAACTCTCTATTGAATTATCATATAAATTTCCTTTACACCATTTTATCACATAATGAACACAAACTCAATCCTTCCCAATAATCACAATCTGGCAGGCTGTTGTTTCATTTGCCTCCTAACTCTGTTCCATAAGTAAAAGTCCTCTGGATTACCCTTTTAAATAGAAATTCATAGTTTACTTTTCCCATTAGCTTCACACTAGGTAAGGTAAATTTTACTTTACAGAGCCACTGGTGACTCTATTGGATTTCTGTCTTACATGACATCTCTACAGATATTTATATTACTGACAATTTTCTTTCTCACTTTGATTCTGTTTCTCATAGATCCCATAAGATCCCCCACTTATTGCTCCTGTCTTCTCTTAGTGGGTGTTCTTTATAATCCTTTCAGTTGAAAAACCACTTTTCATTGTGACAGTAATAATAGAATTCTTCAACATCTCTAATAAATGTTCTTTTTGTTGTCACATTATCTTATAATTGATTGACATGCAGTATTTTGTGGTCTTTTCCTTTTTTCTTCTGTCTGTAATTCTCTCTCTGTATGTGTGTGTGTGTGTATGTGTGTGTGTGTGTGTGTGTGTGTGTGTGTGTGTGCATATATTCATGTGCTTTAGTGAAGAGATGCACATGATACAGAGTATGTAGAAGTCAGAGAACAAACATAGGTGTCATTTCTTGCATTTTACATTGTTATTAGGCAGGGTCTCACTGTTTTTCTACTGGGTGTCTCAAGGTAGCAGATCTGGAAGCTCCTTGTGACTTCACTGTTTCTGCTTCCGGAAGAATCACTGTAGGAGCTCTGAGATTACAGATGTATACTAGTGCTAGTTTGGGGTAAATTTGTGAGATTTACATTCAAATACCCATGTTTTCATATCAAATGTTTCTACACAATGAGGTGTTTTTCCTTTTGTGGCTGTAATGACATTTAATGACATCTGATTATCCACACCCACTATACACTCCTTAAACTTTCAGGCTTTACTCTCCCACTATTCATTGCTGTTTTCCACCATGACAAGCTTTTCTTATCTGACATTCCAGTAGGAAACTGTTGAGTTCTCCCTCCTAAAATACATTCCCTCTAGTTATCACCATCTTTATAGAAGGTACTGCTTGTGTGACTTCCTTCTGTCTTTGCTCACAAACACCTACTAAAGCAGCAGAACCTGCTGATCTAGCTTCCAATATCTGTCACAGACAGTGTTGTTTCTAGTTTGCTTTGGCTAGGATATCAATAAATCTGTGAATGCACATCCTAATTTGACTGCTGTAGCAACTTCCTAAAATCTCATCTCCCTATTATATTGCTCCTTCAAAAGCAGTAGAGGATACTTTTCCTTGGAGTTTCAGAATCCACTTTTCTCTTACAATCAATCAATCAATCAATCAATCAGAGGACATTTTTCAAGGTGTGCACTACCAGTGGGTTTAATGGTAAGGTCATTTTAAAAAGGTAGTACATTTGGCTTCTCAAGACCCCAAAAGAACATACGTTTGCAGGATTCGCTTTCCTTTACAATATTTTTAATATGTACTCTTTGGCAATTGCATACATGTATATAACATACTTTGTTTCTATTTCATCACATTATCCTCCTTTATGTCTTCTTTAAATCTTACTAACATATATCTTTTCTTCCCATGAGTCCTACTTTGGTGTTCATGTATTTTGCATATATACTTAGTTTATTAAATTTATGATTGTCTACATGATCATAATGAGGGATTATTTACTGAAGCTTGGATAATTAAGCAATCACTCTACCACTGAGGACTATCGTTTTCCCTCATTCAGGAAGCTTTGACTGCCAATAGTTCCTGAAGGAGGATTCCTCTTGATCTCTTCAATTTTGTATGTATTTTGTGCAAGTAGCCAATTCACAAGAGCAGTGCTCTTGTTATGCCCAGAAGATGCTGTTTTATCATCCTTCTCCCCAATATTTGAGTCTTACATTTTATCTAACTTCTCTTCCATGGTTTTTCTCAAGTCTTGACATGAAAGGAGATGATATTAGTATCTTATAATGGACTGGTCATTGTACAGTCATATATTCTCCACACTTTGACTAATCATGCATTTCTTAGTTAACTATCATAAACAATACAAAAAGCAGATTCTCTCACCAAATCAAAGCAATACTAATCTATGTGAATAAGGCTCAGTTCTAGAAGGTATTTTGACAACATATCAGATTAGCAAAACAAGAATAATAGATTGCTTCTCCTAATACCTATCACCCCTCATCATTGCCTTTTATCCTGGTTTGCAGGAACTGGCCTAAATTTCCTTCTGTGAAGTGGGCCTCAAGCCCTATCAGATATAGTAGGTTCCCCATAACAAGCATGGCAGTACTGGAACAGTGTACATATCTTGCCTAGTGGCCATTACCAAACCCACAGACTCCATGTTTGGATAAGACTTGTGACTGACAATCTGTATAGAATCTTCTGGTACTAGAAAATATAGCCACCATAGAGGAAGCTTCCAGCTCAGTTCCACATTGATTTTCATATTTCATGAAATCATAACTTGTTCTTTATTTATTCCTTTATCCTTTTCATTCATTACATCCAGAATGTAGCCTGTAGTTTCTTCTCCCTCTACTTGTTTCAGTCTCTCTCCCACATTATCTACTCAGATCCATTCTTTCATTTCCCTTAAAAAAAGTGAAATAAAAGGGCTCCTTTGGCCACAGCTCAGCCTGTCTCCCAAGACGACCAGAGGCCTAGAATCATTAGGGACTACCAACTCTGCCTGTAGTCCCAGAGGCTTGCTACCATGAAGGACTACAAGAGACAACAAGATGACTAAAAGACAGCACAAGAACTCAATAAACAAAAACCAGGGTAAGTTTGTCAGAAACCAGTACTCCTACAACAGAATGCCTTGGATATCCTAACACACCTGAAAAACAAGGCAATGACCTTGAACCTCATTTTATGCAGCTGACAGAAGCTTTTAAAGAAGAAATGAATCTCTTGAAGAAATGAAAGAAAATAACAGCAAATGGGTAAAGGCCTTTAAAGAGGAAATGAATAAATATAAAGAAATACAAGGAAATACAATCAAACAGATGAAAGACATGAATAAAACTGTCCAAGAATTGAAAATGGAAATAGAAGCATTAAAGAAAGCAGAAAGTAACCCTGGGAATGGAAAACAAGAAACAAGAAAGAGAACAAGAACTGTAAATGTAAGCATAATCAACCAAATACAAAAGACGGAAGAGAGAATCTCAAGCACAGACAATACCACAGAAGAAATTGATTCATTGGTTAAAGGAAATGCCAAGTTTAAAAATTTTCTAGCACAAAATGTCCAGAAAATTTGGGACACTAGGAAAACAACAAATGTAGGAATAATAGAATACCTAGAGGAAATGATTTCCAGATTATAGGCCTAGAAAATATCAACAATAAAAGAAAGTTAAAAGGGCTTCCAGAGATATCCACTATGATCATTTGAATAGGCTTGGCCCAGGCAGTGGCACTATTAGGAGGTTTGGCCTTATTGGAGGAGGTGTGGCCTTGTTGGAGGAAGTGTGTCACTGTGAGGATGGGCTTTGAGACCCTCCTCCTAGCTACCTGAGAATCTTCTCCTGGCTGCCTTCCAATAAAGATGTAGAACTCTCAGCCTCCAGTGCCATGCCTGGACACTACCATGCTTCCTGTCACAATGATAATGGATTGAACCTCCGAAACAATATGCCAGCCACATTTAACTCTTGTCCTTTATAAGAATTGCTTTGGTCATGGTATCTCTTCACAACAGTGAAAACCCAATCTAAGACAAAAATTGGCACCAGGGTATTGCTGTGATAGGCCTGACCATGTTTTTGTTTGGGAAAATGTGGATATTGGGACTTTGGATTTGGGAAGGAATAGAATGTTTTAGTAGGGCTTAATGGAGCATCCTAGAAAGAATAAGGAAAACATTGGTGCTAAGGGTGATTTGAACTGTGGAAGCCTAGCTTTAGAATTTTTAGGGGGAGAACAATTTTAGTAAGTGGCCTAAAAACTGTTTTTGTAATATTTTGGTGAAGAATGTGGCTGCTTTTTTCTCTTCTCTGAAGAGTCAGCCTAAGGCTAAGGTGAAGAGACTCAGTTTAATTGCTTTGAAAAATGAGGCCTTAAAATAACCCAGCACATATTTTTTTCTTCTGGTTTCCTTTCATAAAGAACATCTTAATCAAGCATAGCAACTCTAGAATGGAAAAACACAAAGTGTATGGCTCAAGTAATACAAAGGCACTGGGAAGTACAATGAAACTTAATACTGTGTTCAAGGAGACAAACACATTAAAGGACTGGAGACTCTGGGTAAAGATTCCACCCAGCTAATCATATTTTTCATGTATTTGCCATTGAACAAGGAATAGTTATATCATGTTAGATTTATTATTATTTCATAATTATTTTCATTTGGACTTTTAAACTGGAAAAAAGTATAATCTAGAAATGGAGTACAAAGGCTTTTGATCCAGATCTTGAGAAGAAGTGTTCAAGTGGTCCAGGCATGGACTACCAGAAGAAAGAAGTTTGTTGTAGTAAGGCATGTAGGTAGTACATTCCTTTAATCCCAGGAGACAGAGGCAAGCAGATCTCTGAGTACAAGGCCAGTCTAATACAGAGCAAGTTCCAAGTAGAGAAAAGCTCAGGTCCAACACTGGTAGTAAATGCCTTTAATCCCAGCATTCAGGAGACAGAGCCATCCTGATCTCTGATTTGAAGGTCAGTCTACAGAGCAAGTTCCATGACAATCAAACTTAGTCATTGAAGAAGTCAGAAAACATAAAGTTGTTGACAATGTAATAAAATAAAGGCAGCATGTTCCATCCCCTGCAAGCAGCAGAACTTGGCAGCTTGTGGCTCTGGCTTTAAAGTCAAGAATAGAAGAGACTACTAGAACAATTGATACTGGATTGGTGGAGCTAAGAAATTAGCAGTGATTAGGAAGAGACTGGCATCACTGAGGTGAAGTCTTCTGGCAAGTGTTTGAGGTATTTCTGAACACACAAAGAAACTGTGTTCAAGAGATACAAAGGGCAGAACTCGAGAAGTGATATAAACTCCTTGGAATAGCTCACAGTATCATGTGTAGATCCCAGACATGAAGGTACAAAGTTGAAGTTGACTTGGATACTCTAAGATGTTAGAGATATCAGATACCTGCTGAGGAAAGCTACTAATAGGGAGTAGAACAAGCTTAGAAGAAAGAAGTTTGTTGTAGTCAACAAAGATGAAAGGAGTTGGAGACATAAAGAACACTTTTACTTCAGACATGGTGATCAGAGATTGGAGTTTGTCCAGTTGGTAATCTGGTCCAATATTTCCTGATTTTGACATTTAGGAATGATAATGTATATCCTGATATGGTGGAGGTTTGTGACCTGCCTTTTTATTTTGATTTTGATTTTAGAGGGGATTACAGTTAAGTTATTAGATGAATGTCAGAAGAGACTTGGAACTTTGGACTTTTAACATTGTTAAGACTGTTATAGACCATGGGACTTTTAACTAAATGTATTTTGCATTTGCTATGACTAGGTATGGTTCCCATATACTCATGTGTTTGAATAAGCCTATGGGAGGCAGGGAGTGGAATGTTGTAGTTTGAAGTTTTGGACCAGGGAATGACACTATTATGAGTAGTGGTCTTGTTGGAGTAGGTGTGGTCTTATTGGAGGAAGTGTGTCACTTTGAGGGTGGGCTTTGAGAGCCTTCTCCTTGAAGCCTTCCATTCAAAATGTAGAACTCAGAGCTCCTACACTATCATGACTACCTGGACACTGCCATGTATCTCACCATGATGATAGTGTACTGAACCTCAGGACCTATAAGCCAGCCCTAATTAAATGGTGTCCTTCATAAGAGTTGTTTTGGTCATGGTGTCTATTCATAGCAATGGAAATGCAAACTAAGATATGCACCACACATGGCCTAAAAAATACAATATGTCTAGATACAAACCCTCATGGCAAATATGATTTTAGCATCTGGAAAAGCTAGACAACTAAGATCAGTGGAAAAGAACCTGCATTATTCTAGGAGTATAAGAGGCTCCTCTCTCTACTTACAGGCTAGTCCTAAGGTCTTTATTTAATAATCTGAGGCTCCTTGGAGCAACAACATGCATCTACTCATAAATGGGTACAGACCAATTATACATATGTAAACATAAAATTTTTACTTTGATTTCAAAATAGCAGGGTTTTATATGGCATTTTTATAGATCCTTAATTTTGGTTAGCCATTTTCCTTTCCTATTACATTTCCCTTCTCCCACCTGATCTCCACATGTCCTAAATATCTTTCTTCCATTCTTTTCTTTTTTGATATTTTATTTATTTACATTTCAAATGTTATCCCTTTTCCTAGTTTCCCCACAAAAGCCCCCTATACCTTCCCCACTCTCCCTGCTCAACAACCCACTCCTCCTACTTCCTAGTCCTGGCATTCTCCTACACAGAGGCACTGAGCCTTCATAGTACCAAGGGCCTCTCCTCCCATTGATGGCCCAAAAGGCTATCCTCTGCTACATATGCAGCTGGAGTCATGGGACCTTCCATGTGTACTCTTTGGTTGGTGGTTTTGTTCCTGGGAGCTCTGGTGTTACTGGTTGGTTCCTATTGTTGTTCCTCTTATGAGGTTACAAACCAATGGAGACTCTGTGCTCAATCCCTGGTTGTTGGATAGCATCCACCTCTGTATTTTTAGGCACTGGTAGAACCTCTCAGGAGACAGCTATGTCAGGTCCTGTCAGCAAGCACTTGTTGGCATCCACAATAATGTCTAGGTTTGGTGACTGTATATGGGATGGATTCCCAGATGTAGCAGCCTCTGGATGGCCTTTCCTTCAGTCTCTGATTCATACTTTGTCTCTGTATCCCCTCCCATGGGTATTTTGTTCTTCCTTCTAAGAAGGACCAAAGAATCCATACTTTGGTCTTCCTTGTCTTGAGCTTCATATGGTCTGTGAATTGTATCTTGGGTATTCTGAGCTTCTGGGCTAATATCAACTTATCAGTGTGTGCATACCATGTGTGTTCTTTTGTAATTGAGTTTCCTCACACAGAATGGTATTCTCTATTCCACCCATTTGCCTAAGAATTTCATAAATTCATTATTTTTAATAACAAAATAGTACTCCATTGTGTAATGCTGGGATAGAACTCCCTGACCAAAAACAAATCAGGTAGGATAAGATTTATTCTACTTATCAGATTAAAGTCTTTCACTGAGGAAAAGTCAGGGAGAAATTCAAGGCAGGAGCCTGGAGACAGGAACTGAAGTAGATTCCAAATAGAAACAATGCTTACTGTGTGTTTCCCATGATTTGCTCAGCTTTCTGTCTTATAACACCAAGGACGTGTTAATGTTACTAATAGTAAGCTTGACCTTCCTATATCATTGCTAATAAGAAAATGCACCAAGACTTACTTCCAAGCCAATATTATAGAAGCATTTTTTGATCTGAGGATCCCTCTTCTCTAATGACTCTAGTTTGTATCAAATTGATAAAAGCCTAACTTGAACTCAAGAAACTTTCTTCCTCCCCTATGTTGTCTCATTTAATGGTAAATCTTAGTTTCTAATTTGATTCCTAATGGAGTCAACCAAGAGACACGCCTCTTTGTGGGTCTAAAAGAATATTTCTTGGAAAGATTACCTGAGAAATGAAAGTCTTCCTCTGGTATTAATATTAGTTTCCATTGGAAGCTCAAATATAAGTACCAAAGAAAAAGCTGCTGCATTTTTTTTTCTGGTGGGTCTTTACCATTACTGGCACCTATACCTACTCTTTATCTACAGATGATGACATCTTCCACTGATGTGAGAATCACTATTCTCTGATTTCACAATATGGTCTGAGGAAAAGATGTAGAAGTTGAATAATCTCTCCCTCCCTCCCTCCTTCTCTCTCTCTCTCTCTCT
>NW_022196914.1:15231092-15234053 GCF_008632895.1 Mastomys coucha
CTCTCTCTCTCTCTCTCTCAATAGCATGGGAGTAAAAGAATAAAAAACAAACAAAATAATTTCAAAGAAATGTTATTAATGAGAGAGATCATATGACTGCATCATTAAATATTTCTATAAATTAAAGTTTGTGATATTTTTTCCATATGAAAACCGGCCTTATGAAATTCACACTCCATAAATTAACTTTGTAATACTGAAGATGCATTTTCACTTTTTCTTTTTTTTTCATGTGCTATTTGCAAACTGTATATTTTTCTTCTTCTTTTTCTTAAAAAACAAAACAAAACATATCTATTTACATCCCAAATGTGGTCCACCTCTCCTGGTCCCCTTACAGGGTTTTCCCCTCCCTTTCTGTATTGCTTCTCAGAGGGTGACACCCCTGGATATCCTGATACCCTGAGACATCAAGTCTCTATAGATTAGGTACCTCCTCTTCCTCTAAGGCCAGACAAGACAGACCTTGAATATATATGTTCCAGGGGCCTTGGACCAGCTTGTGTAAACTCTGTGGATTGTGACTTAGTCTCTAGGAGCTCCCTGGGGTCTAGGATAGTTGACACTTTTGGTCTTCCTGTGAAGTTGCCATCCCTTTCAATTACTTCAGTCTTTCACCTAACTCTTTCTTATTGGTATCTGACCTCTCTTCAATTCTTGGCTATGAGAACCAGCATCTGTCTCAGTCAGCTCCATAGTAGAGGTTCTCAGAAGACAGCCATGCTAGACTCCTGTCTGCAAACACAACAAAACATCAGTAATCATGTCAGAGATTAGTACTCACCCAAGGGATGGATCTCAAGTTGGGCTGGTCATTAGTTGGCCATTCCTTCAATCTCTGTTCTTTATCTCTGAATTTCTTTGAGACAGGATCAATTTTGGGTTGTATTTTGCAGGTAGGTTTTTGTCTCCATACCTCCACAGAGTGTCCTGTCTGGTTACTGGACGTAGGTTCTTCATGTTCTATATTAGGACTGTTAGGTATTTCAGCTAAGGTCACAGAATACATATGATACATCCCACAGACCCAAAGAATGTACACAGGAAGAAAGACCCAGTTGATGGTGCTTGAATCCTTAGATTGGGGTATGGAGGGCAGAGAACAAAATAGTCATGGAAGGCAGAGGGAAAGAGAGACTTGGGAGGCAAAGGAGAAGGGAAAGGGAATAGAGGGACATACTTAGGTATAGGTAGAGCTAGGAGAGAGGTTTCAAAGGCCAGAAGCATGAATGGCAATGTGAGGCTGCTGGGGGTAGGTGCTGGGGTGAATCTCTAGAAAGTTTCAAAGACCTCAGATAGTAGAGACTCACAAAAATGTATTTTCTAAGAGATATGATTAAGATTTTTCAAATGTTAGGAATGGAAACTTTTTAGTTTGGTGTCAGTGAGTTGAATGTAGAAAAAGAGTTGGTAATGGAAAAAGCATAATCATTCACTTCTAATTGGCTTATATAAAAAAGCACATAGAAAAAAACACATATATAGGAAAAAACCACATTGAGATGAACGATTATCTTATATAAGCATATTGCATATTTCTACAGATCTTTTACTATCATGTATTTTATTGTTAAAGAAAAAAGAACAATGTCATAAAAACCTTGTAAATACAGAGGACAACTCCTGTTTGGTGGAAAACAAGACAGCTTGACTATGTTACCACACCCAAGAATCTAATAAAAAAAATGGAAATACACTGTAGAAAGGGAGTGATTTGACATGGTAGAGGGTTCAAAGTATTATATTGAAAATACCTGGAACATATTTTATGAATGTGAAAATGTGGCCTAGACAGGAACTCCACTAGCCCAGTGACTCGGGTTCCTTCCGGTCTGTCTGGGCTGGGGTCTGGAGCAGAACTTGGGCACAAGCTCTGCAGCCAGTCCCACAACACCCAGAGGAAGCTCCACTCCCAGGTGATCTAACAAGCCCAGGATCACAGGATCCCAGAATCACAGGATCACAGAGACAGCTTGACTCTGAGGAGTTCTGACACAACCAGGATCACAGGAAAGATAGGCTCCAGTCAGATTTAGCAAGGGCAGGTAGCACTAGAGTTAACCAGATGGTAGGGTGCAAGCGTAAGAAAATAAACAACACAAACCAAGGTCACTTGCCATCATCAGAACCCAATTCTCCCAACATAGCAAGTCCTGGACACACCATTAGATCTGAAAAGCAAGATTCAGATATAAAATCACTTCTCACGGTGATGATACAGTACTTTAAGAAAGACATAAATAACACCCTCAAAGAAATACAGGAGACACAAGTAAACAGCTAGAAACCCTTCAAGAGGAAATACAAAAATCCCTTAAAGAACTCCAGGAAAACACAATCAAACAGGTGAAGGAAATGAGCAAAACCATACAGAATCTAAAAATGGAAATAGAAACAATAAAGAAATCAGAAAGAGAGACAACTCTGGAAATACAAAACCTAGGAAAGAGATCAGGAGTGGTAGATGCAAGCATCACCAACAGAATGCAAGAGATAGAAGAGAGATCTTAGGGGCAGAAGACACCTTAGAAAATATTGACACAACAGTCAAAGAAAATGCAAAAAGCAAAATGCTCCTAACCCAAAACATCCAGGAAATCCAGGATGCAATGAGAAGACCAAATCTAAAGATAATAGGTATAAAAGAGAGTGAAGACTCACAATGTAATGGGCCAGTAAATATCTTCAACCAAATTATAGAAGAAAACTTCCCTAACCTAAAGAAAGAGATGCCCGTGAACATACAAGAAGCCTACAGAACTCCAAATATGCTGGACCAGAAAAGAAATTCCTCCCCTCACAAAATAATCAAGACACCAAATGCACTAAACAAAGAAAGAATTTTAAAAGCAGTAAAGGAAAAAAGGCAAGTAATATATAAAGGCAGCCCTATCAGAATTACATCAAACTTCTCACAAGAGACTATGAAAGCTAGAAGATCCTGGGCAGATGTCATACAGA
>NW_022196914.1:15234063-15234452 GCF_008632895.1 Mastomys coucha
ACCAACATTTCCTAATCGATTGAAATCCAATAATATGAGGAATTGGAAATTTGTTAATTGTCATCCAATGGTCTCTTTAATTTGGTAATTGGAAAAATAGGTCCAACATTGTACAATCTATATATACTGTCAGCTTGTATGTTTGTCACAGTGTCTGGCTGTGTACAACATAAGGGTCTTGAAATCTTGCTTCTCCTATCTCAGTCTCTCTATTAGTAGTATTGTATATTTCATGTTTTTACACTATACTATGGTTTTCAGAACAGCTTATATATTTCAAAAGTATTTATATGCCAAAAAGAAATATAGACGATTAACTCAGGAGGTGGCTTGTAAGAAAACAACAAAGTGAAACTGAATGCTTTGCTTGACATTTGTAACTCTTGTAT
>NW_022196914.1:15235064-15236552 GCF_008632895.1 Mastomys coucha
GCTTAGCTATGATGGAGGTAAAATCCTTTGGTGATGTGAGGGTCATTGAAATACAGCCTTATTACAATCAAATCCACTGTCTAAAAATTGTTCTTATTTGGGTTTGCACCACAGTAAGATCCATGATTTCAATCTCTACTAAATACAAAAGAAACAAAAAGACTTTATATATTCATGTTCATTTAAGAAAATACTAGTAGTGATGTATTATTTTTAAGTATACAGTTAATATGTTTGGAGTTATTTTAAATTTATCTTGAGAAAAATGTATTTTCACTATTGCTGTAGACGAGCATCTACATAAGACTGTTAATTGATTGTTGTTTTTTTTCTAACAACTTATATAATACTTATATTTATTGTTATAATATTTTATAAATTTTAAGGAATATGACAAAAAGATATTGTAGGTATTGAAGGTGGGTCTCTGGGAGGAGCAATGGTACAAAAGAGAAGCAAGAATGTGATTCAATTCCATTTAATTAAAATATGTTTTTAAATATTAACAAATTCAGATAAATTGAAATCATGTAACTTTTCTCATCATAATACAATAAAAGTTTAAAAACATAAAATAAAATAAAATAAAATTGGCTCATAAAAATAAGAAAGAAAGAAAATGTGGCCTAAATTAATCAAACACTTGAGAAAGACAGGCAAAAATGTGAGAAAGTTTCAAAACTGAAAAAAAAAATCTTTATAAAAAAGGGGTTGGGAAAGATAATTACTAAGAATATGAGAGTTGGAAACAGAGGCGTACAATCTGATTTCATGAAAATATCTTAAAGAAAATACTGTATTTAAAAGAACAAATAAATATGCTACACTAAATCAGCAGGAAATAATAGTTTCCGATAAAGGACTATTAAAATATATAAACAAAGCAAGATAAATCAAAAGAAACTAAAAACAACAACAAAAAGAATAGGTCTACTTTCTTCATATACAAAAGTATGCCTTTTTGTATCTTTCATAGCCTCCTAGCTTATAATTTTAACCACAGTTGTTCTTTTTATTATTATTGTTATGTTATTATCATTATTATTACTTTTGTTTTTTACAGTCCAGTAGTTACTCGCTCCCAATTCACCCTCCCACAATTCCTCATCCCATTTCTCCTCACCTTGTCTCCAACAATGCTTAAGTTTTGTTTCATATTGATTTTTAATGGGGTTGTTTCTGGATGAGGTATGTGCATTTAATTCACTATACTTAAACATGTACACTTAATACTACTTAATATCAATCTAGTACAGATGCCTGTTTCAAAATGATTACAGATGGTCAACCTACCAACTATCATGGGCAGGACTGGAGAGGGTTGGATTGCCACATTGAATACTCACTCTCCCTGCTATTTCTCATCTGCTTGATGTATTGACTCCTCATTTACTTGTTCATTCATTGTGGTTACTAGAATGGCTGCTCTAACTGGACACAAATCTTGTTATAAGGGTGTAGGATGCCGTCCCGCAGCTCCTACTTGCG
>NW_022196914.1:15236624-15261039 GCF_008632895.1 Mastomys coucha
GGAAACTGGGAATGGAGAAATTTACATGTAAATAAAGAAAATATCTAAAATAAAAAATAAAATAAAATTAAATTAAATTAAAAAAAAATCCACATCTGGTCTTGATTTCAGGTTTCATCACAAAAATCTTTTGTGTTTGTTTCTTTTGTCATTGAAGTTTTAAATTTATTCTGAAGAATTCTTTAATGTTTAGTGTGTTGGTTCCTAGTCAAACCTCCTCTTGAAAGTGCTATCTCTGAGGGTAAGAGCTGTGCCACTCACATGTGGTTGTTTCCCTCTTGGTGATAGTCACTGAAGGTACTCATAATTTCAATCATTAAAAGAAAATATATATTCTCATATTATTACATCTCTTTTTACAACCTTTCTAAACTGCTGACAGTTTTAGCTTTCTATAGTGAATATTTATATTTAATTAGAAACTTTTAAAATTTATTTTTATTAGATATTTTTTTATTTACATTTGAAATGATATCCCCTTTCCCAGTTTCCCCTTGGAAAAACCAAAAACAAAATCAAAAACTATTCCCTCCCTCCTCCCTCTGCTCACCAACCCTCCCTCTCATGCTTCTTGGCCCTGGCATTCCACTACACTGGGGCATAGAACCTTCACAGGGCCAAGGGCCTCTCCTCCCATTGATGTCCAACTAGGCTAATATCCTCTGCTATATTCAATCACCAAACTCAGACATGATTGTGGATGCCAAAAAATGCTTGCTGACATAGAGCTCACATCCATCCATTGGACTTAGCACAGGGTCCCCAATGAAGGAGCAAGAGAAAGGACCCAAGGACCTTAAGGGGTTTGCAGACCCTTAGGAGGAACTACAATTAGAAACTTTAAAATTTTATTTAGTTTAAAATTTGCTGGATTTTTTAAATAAAGCATTATATATATATGTATATAAACTTCATGGGGTTTTTGCTTAAATGGTTACTGATTTACAATATTTTTTAGGATTGATCTACTTTAAAAACATAAAGTTATCTCTCTTTGGTTTTGTTTAAAAAAATAGAATGTTATTTACAGACTGATTCTCCTTTCAAAAGATGGGAAGTCTTTTGATATTTATGTTAATGAAAATTAACAATTACAGTTGTAGAGAAAGGTCACTTATAAATACTACTGACATACATATGATGTTTATCCATATATACACATATATATGTATGATCATATTGATCAGTAGAATTCATTCACATGCAAAGCAAAAGGCTGATTCACTTTAAGATGTTATTCTATTTTCATTAATGAAAAATGGACATAGTATAATTGGATGATTTTTTTGTATTTTATATATCACTTGATTTTAATTAAAACCATTCGAGATTACGATAATATGAATGAGAGAAGCTTTGTTGACATCTAAAGAATAGATCTGGAGTAAAACTACATACATAAATAAAGCAAAATAATGTAATAAAGAAATAGAAACAGAAGAAACTAGCACTCAACAGCAGAATCTGTCAACACTGTCCATAACAAGTCCAATCAAATGAAGTCCCCAAATAGTAACATCAAAGTATTCTTCACTATTACAAAACCAGCACATCAAATAAAATATAGAATTCTAAGTACAGTTCATGACAGGTTTTATTCATGATAATCCTGTCATTTTCTTTATGCTATTTCAAATGTCATTACCATAATCCCTCAAATGATTTTTGCTTTTAGCTTCTTTTAATATCTTGCTATAGCAAGCAATGAACATTTCAAACAAAAGGATATTTCTACTTTATGATTAGGTGAGAAATGGTGTTTCAAATACATTTCCTGATATATTCATATATTTTCTAAGTTAAAAAATCTATAAAGCATTAAAGTTTCTCCTATATCAAATTATAATTTGAATGGTAGTGTTTTTCCTTTTTACCTATCTCAACGTGAATTCTCTTTTAACCTGGCTGACATTATTATTCCTGTATTTCAAGCTTTGATTTATCACTTTTATTTGCTAAAAGGCTCTCAAATGCTTTGATTTTTTTCTCCTGTTATATGAAGAACTTAGTCTTTTAATTTATCATCTTCATCTGAGTCTTCCACTTTATTATTATTACATTTTCTCTAATCTCTTCCTTTCAAAATAAACTTTGCCTTTTCATCTATAATTTTAGAATGACATAAAATCATGGTTTTGTGGCAGTATGCAGAAATGTTTTTGGTTAATAAGTTTTTTAAGAGTATTTTCATTGCAAATATTCAACAGCAAGCCTGATAGTATCAATATTAATACAATGTATTATAACAATATATAATATATCATTTTATGATTTTATTATGTGTTTCTACTGATGCAGGTATATGTGTCTATAAAAATCACTGAAAAGTGCTTTTTACTGTGTAATAGAAGTAAGCAAGGGGATGATAGATAGGCAATTAAATTATTTATAATAACTTTAATAACTAATGTGGAAGTTATAAAGCAGTGTAGTTTGAAATGTATTTATTCATTTAAGAGTATAGATTAATCAAACTCTAAGAGGTTAATAACTTTAATCTTGAAGACCCTATATTCAAAAGTATTTACAAAATGTTTTATATGTTCCATAAATGATTTAATTGTTATGAATTTTTTTCTGTTATAAAATTTAGAAAAGAAAAAAGAAAATAAAAATTAGAAAAAAATACACTGTAATAGTTACATTTTATATTAACATTTATTACTGATGTAAGAACTAACCAAATAAAAGAATCACAAAAATATCAAAGTAGATCATAAATCTAAAAATGTGCATTTAAAATATTAACAATGTGATAAAACTTGATGTAATTGGTAGTAGGGTAAATGTGGAATGTTCAAATCTAGTCCATGCATATACTTCTAAATATACTTACTGGATTTTGTATATTATATACACACACACCTACTACAGTATCTTGAAACATAATTTCAGTGAAACTTTTAATGGTCTGATATAAATGTTATCTTGAAGGCTTACTGCTTGAATAAGCTTACCCTCTCCCACTCTCTTTGAACTCTGGCTGACTAGTTCAATGCTGTTCTGGCTGAAACTCTTCTCCAAGCTAATTTATTCAATCTGGCTTCTCTTAGATTCTAACAGAATTTCTCTGGTTGGCCTCAAAATACCTCTGTATTTAGTTCTAATCTCCTGGCTCCTTCTTTTTCTCTGGCTTCATTTGTCTCTACTAACCTGCACTAAACTCACAAATTATCTCAACTCCACTGTACTGTGCTCGCTTCACTGACTCCTGACTGATTATCTTTCTCTTTCTCCCTGTGCTGCTCTTAAATACCTTTTCTTGACTGTGCTGTTCTCAGGAGAGTTGGGCATATCCTATCTCTGACTCATTCTGTCATATCTTTCTCTGATTTGTCACTATTGTCTATCCCTAAATTTGACATCATTGTTTGGCATTAAAGGTGGGTATTAAGGGCATGTCTGTATTCCAGCCAGAGGGAATAAAGGTGTTTGGTGTGTCTGTATTTCATTCATATCACACAAACCTAGATGATCTTTATATGTGATTTGAGGAGCCATGTTGCAAAATTAAAATTCCTCTATAATTATTTGAAGAACATTTAACTAATTAACATTAACTGAAAGGTATCATGAGTTCTGAATAGTTCAAAATGTCATTACAGGAACTTTAAAAAGTATTTGACGATAGGGAACTAGGTGGGGAAGAGAATGACAGAGGCAAGGCGGAGGGTTCAGATGTAGGTAGAACCGAGGACTGATGGTCAGGGAGAGGAAGGGAAATTGGCAAAGGAGAGGGAAGGCAGGAGGGGAAATTATTCTAGGATGTGTCAGAGACCTGGAATTGGAGAGGCTCCAGAGAGTCTACAAGGGTGACTCTAGAAGATATTACTAGTGGTGGGGAATATGGAGCCAGAAGTGGCCACTTCCTGTAGCCAGGCAGGACTCTCAGTCAAGAAGTAAGGACACAAACCCACCCACAAAACCTACAACCTAAAATTTGTCTTGTCTACAAGAAGTGCAGAAACAAAGGTGTCACTGTGGCAGAGGAAATGGCCAGTCAATGACTGGCTCAACTTGAGATCCATCCCATGTGCAAGAACCAATCATCAACAATATTAATGACTCTCTGTTATGCTTGCAGTCAGGAGCTTAACATAATTGTCTTCTGAGAGGCTCTACCCAGTAGCTGATTCAAACAGATGCAGAGACCAACACCCATACTGTAGACTGAGCTTGGGAAGTCCTGTGGAAGAGTTTGTGGAAGGACTGAGGAACCTGAAAGGATTAGGGTTTCCAAAAGATCAACACAGTTAACTTATCTGGATTTTAAGTGCTCCCAGAGACTGAACCACCAACCAAAGAATGAGCATGGGCTGGACTTTGACCTTCCCACACTTATGTAGCATATGTGTAATTTAGTCTTCATGCAGGTTCCCCAACAACTGGAATGGGGACTTATCCTGACTCTGTTGCCTGCCTGTGGATCCTGCTCTCCTAACTGGGCTATCTTGACTAGCCTCAGTGGAAGAGGATGTGCCAAGTCCTGCAGTGCCAGGATTCATTTTGCAGCAAAAACAATACCAGGTGTCTCTTAAATTCGTGCCAAAACAATTCTATGCACAAAGGTTTTCCACAAAACAATTGTTGCTTAGATATAGTCAGTAATTTGGACAAAGACTGGGAAAAATCTAAAAGACCCTTGCTTCTTTTGTCCCTATCAAGAAATTGCTACTTGAGTGAATACCCCAGAAGAAAGGGGCTTCCTGTGCCAGTATCTGTGGCAGGAACAGAGAAGCCACCTCTGTGTAAACTCCAGGGGCAAGCAGCCACAAAGCATCTCTTTCAGGAGGACCTAATTGAGGACTGCCAGAGAGAATAATGATTGCTGGTGCAGGCAATTGCAGCCAATCAGGAACCACTGTTTAGAAGCAATGCTTTCTTGGGACCAATGAGGCATGGGTGGAGGGTATTAAAGGAGCTTGCAGCAGTGTTCATATGAGCTTGCTGTGATATTTCTCATTTGCTCCCAGAGTCTGTGTTGTTGACTCCATGCCACCTCACCTCCAACACTCAAGGGCAGATAGGGTTGGGATGCAGGTAGTCCAGGGCACTGGCAACAGGCATCCTCCTGGGTACAGAGGGCTGACTTTTGAAATTGTCGCTAGTTTCTGAAGATGAAACACCTGCCAACATGGTAGCACCTATTATAAAGACCCTGAGCATCATGTCTGTATCTACCCTGCTGGATATGCTGAAAGGCTATGTGAGACAGATGATAATGAGTGTACTTCCAGTCCTTGCCACACTGGGGCTATATGCCAGCAAGAAATCTATGGCCACTCCTGCTTCTGTGTGTCTGGATCCCAAGTCAGACATTGTGACGGGAAGTGGATAAATGTGTTCCTGATCCCTGTAAGAATGAGGCTGTATGCTTCAATAAGATTGGAAGATACTTGTGTGTCTATCCGACAGGAGTGTTCTGGTGTGAACTGTGAGTAGAAAATTTATAAATATGGACTCCAACCATGTCTATATGGTGCTACATGTCAGGATGCTCTTATGGCTTACTTCTCTACAGACCTGGGTTCCTTGAAGACTATTATTACCTCAAGTTTGATGAATGTACCAGTAAGTCATGTATCCACTTGTTGTTTCAAAGGTAGGGGACTTGGGCTGCAGCCTGGCCTGTCTGGCTGAAGTTCTCCCTCTCCCTGGTGGCAGTGGGCCTGCTGCTGAGGCCTGGGTCTCTCTCTCTCTCCCTCGGGGCTAGCCTGTTTGCTGCACAGCTCATTAGTTGAAAAGGAGGCAATGTATAAATGAGTTATTTTATTGCAGGAAGGAGAAAATATGCTGGTTGAGTAGAGAAAAGGAAGGGAGAGGAAGTAGAGAGAGAGAAAGGAGAGGGAGAAAGCAAGAGAAGAGAACAAAGAGTAGAGAAGAGAGAGAGAGCAAGAGAGTGAGAGGAAGAGAAGTAAGAGTAAGAGCAAGAGGGGAGAAAAGTAAGAGAACAAGAGAGTGAAGAGGGGACAAACCACCCCTTTTATTGTGTGGGGCCTGGTATGCCTGGCTTGTGGTCAGATGACTGTGTGTAAGGTCCAGCTAGAATGCTGGGAGCTTGAGACATTGTCTGCCTGACAGAGCACACATCTCCTGCAGGGGCAGCTGTGAGGGGTTTGGGCTGAAATCTGAGCCATTGGTTTCAGTAGCTATCACCGAACTCCTACCGTTCCTTGTGAAAAATTTACTTTGCTCAGTGGGTTTCCGGGGTTCTGAGGTGGCCACTCTACCGGATTCTGGCTGTCAGAACTGCCCACTGCCCCAAATCCATTGAAGTCTATGTGTGGATTGAACAAACAACTACTACAATGACTGCACAAGTAGTGGATTCTAAGGGACATACCATTTTGATGCCTCATTGTTAGTCAAAGCCTTGTCACAATGATACAGCATGTGAGGCCACTGCTGATAGCTATATTTGTTGTTTCTGGCTTGGATATACAGGTACCCTGTATGTGAGGGACATAAATGAATACAGTACCAACCCCACCCAATTTTGGGGAGAATGTGGTCAAATGTTCTTGGAGGATTATTAGGGACATGCTGCTGACCTGCCTGCCTCCTTCAAATATCTTGGAGCCTTAGATTATGTTTGGATCGGCCATCATAGATTCACAGACAGGAGCCTAGCATATCTGCCTCTGAGAGGCTCAAGACAGCAGCTGATCAAAATAGATGCAGAGATGCACGATCAAATGTTAAATAGAGCTCAGAGAGTCTTATGGAAGAGTTGAGAAGGATTAAGAAACCTGGAGGAGGGGATAGGGACTCCACAAGGAGACCAACAGAGTGAAGACCCTTAGGGACTTTTCAAGACTAAGCCACTAACCAAAGAGCATACAAGGGCTATATCTAGGTTCCCCACACATATGTAGCAGATGTGCAGCTTGGTCTTCATGTGGTCCCCTCAACAACTGGAGTGAGGGCTTACCCTAATTCTGTTGCCTATCTGTGGATGCTGTTGTTCCCCTAACTGAACTGCTTTTTTCTGGCCTCAGTGAGATGTGCTTAGTTCTGCATTAATTTGAGATGTCAAAGATTGGGGGGGGGGTTCCTTCATCTCCTCAGAGGTAAAGGAGAGGTGTGGAAGAGACATGGGAAGGAGGACTGGGAAAGGGGGGAGGTGTAATCAAGAAGTAAAGTGAATGAATGAGTAAATAAACAAACAAATAAATGGGAAAATTTAAAAAAAATAGTGGCTTTATTGGTCACCCTCCATGTAATTTTAGAATGATAAATAATGAATGATGAATAGAGGTGGAGAAATGCCTTAGTCAGTGAAATTCCCACAGTGCAGACATGAGGACCTGGGTTTAGATCCTCAAGACCCACATCAAATGCAGAAACAGTGATATGTGTCCATAACTCTATTAATGAGGGATATAGAGACAGATAGATACCACAGCGTATTGGCTGGCCAGCCTGGCCAAATGAATGAGCTCCAGTTTCAGTGAGATACCCTGTCTCGAAAAATGAAGATGGAGAGTGATGAGGCAAGATATTTGGCGTCACCCTGCAGATATTATATGAACAAGCACCATCAAGTACATGCATGAGGCACACATGCCATAAAGAGGTTTATGCAACACGTATACATTGGTGTTGCACATGCACACAATTATTATAACTATAAGAAAAAGCTGAAAGGGTGTTTGGCATCTTTGGTTACTCTTTATTGAAATGAATATGTCTATAGATCTTTGGTCACTCTTTATAGAAATGGATATGTCTATATAATCTACCAGAAAATCATATCCAGCTCAGGTCTTAGACTGTTAAAACTATTCATTTTTCAGCTCTATGTATTATTCTCAATAGATGACAAAACCGTTGATTAAATTTCACAGTCTGTTCTTGAATAAAGACTTAGGAAGCTAAAAATAGAAGAAACAGTTCATAGATTTGTATTCCTAGGAATAGAATAAATCCACAGAAGCATTACGGAGATAAAATGTTCTATTACTGTCAAAAAGATGAACAAGCATGGTTCACTGTGCCTGATACTTAACATTTTTCTAGGAATCTTAGACTATGGTGTGATTGAAAATAAATAAAAGGCCAAAATTTTAACAGCATAAACCATTTCATATTTTAAAATCATTTCATATTTTAAAAACCTGTTTTTAACACTGCTTAAACATAGAAGAGAAATGATTGCAAAGTACTGTATGAAACATCAGAATTTAAAGTTTTATGTTAATAATCACTTAATATTAGAACAAATTTTTCTATGTAGAAGCTTTCTAAATGGAAGATTCAAGATGAAAAAATAAAGCAAATGAGCTACGTCACTGCATGTTGCTAAGTGAAAAGAGTTTATTTTGTACATCAGTTCTGGTACTCACTGAAGTGAGGCAAACGCTAATGAACCAAGTCGGTTTTTTCAGAAAAAAGAAATAATTAAAGGTTTATTATAGAAGAACCTAATTCATTGAATTCAATACAATAGAAACTGAAACCTACATGTCCCATAGTCCAACTTCATTCTCTGAGTGACTGATTATTCCTTAATTATCAGTAGAATATTAGTGATTCTAAAATAACATGTGAAACTAACTGGAGACTAGATTATAGAGAAAAATTGTAGCTTTAAAAATATTTACTTCTAACCATTTTAAAAGATCAGAGAATAGTCATTTGATGTACAATCTAGTGCTGTCAAACTCTAGGATTCTTCTTTCCCTCATGTGGTTAGATGGACAGATACACAGGCAGAAACATTCTCTTTCTTACTCTTTCACTTTTTCTTTCCCTAAAAGATGTACAGTGATGAAATCCAGATTCTATGGAAGAATCATGCATATTCCAGTGTACAAGTGCTTATTTATATTTTTACAACAAAATGATTTTCAAGGTGAAAAGATGGCCATCAAAACCCTCACGGCTACAGGTGGACTAAGTACAGTCCACAGTACCGAGTTACAGACTACACACATTATTGTGTAGGAATATTTTGGCTTGGAGAAAATGATTTAAATATTATTTGATTATTTAATAGATTATCCATCCTCTGTTAAAATACCATTAGTGTTTACTCATGGTTTATACTTTTAATGTTATTATTTATTTATTTATTTTCAAAGATTTATTTATTTTATGTATGTAAGTACACTATAGCTGTCTTCAGACACACCAGAAGAGGGCGTCAGATCCATTACAGATAGTTGTGAGCCACCATGTGGTTGCTGGGAATTGAACTCTGGAACTTTGGAAGAGCAGAGAGGGATATAGAAACTGATATGTTACACCATTTTAAAATTTGGTTACTTATATTGTTGTTGTGTAATTTCTTACGTTTCGGGATTTTTGTTTGTTTATTTGGTTTTGGTTTGTTTGTATTTTTATAAATTTTTCACATTAGTCTTCTGTCAGTGGTAGGGTTGTTGAAGATACTTTCCCAATCTATAGGCTGCTGCTTGTCCTAATGACTGTTATTTGCCTTACAGAAACTTTTCAGTTTCATGAGGTCCCACTTATCAATTGTGGATCTTAGAGCTTGAGCATTGTTGTTCTATTAAGGAAGTTGCCTCCTGTACCAATGAGTTCAAGGCTATTTCACACTTTCTGTTCTATTAAATTTAGTGTATTTGGTTTCATATTGAGGTCACTGATCCATGTGGACTTGAGTTGTGTACATTAGACCAGCTCCATTCCTTAAAAAGGCTTTCTTTTTTCTATTGTTTGGTTTTGCACTATTTGTTCAAAAAGTTGTGCAAAAAGTTGTGTCCATAGGTATTTGGGTTTATTTCAGGGTTTTTTATTCAATTCCATTGATGAACCTGTCTGTTTCTAATATTATGGTTCTGTAGAACAGTTTGAGATCAAGAATGGTGATCCCTACAGAAGTTCTTTTATTGGATAGGATTGTTTTAGCTATTCCTGGTTTTTTGTTTTCTCCTATGAAGTTGAGAATTGTACCAAAAGCAGGGGCCTGCTGCTGAGGCCACTGGCTCTCTCTCTCCCTGGTGCTGACCTGTGGCTGCATGGCTCATTTGTTAAGAAGGAGGCAATGTATAAATGAGATATTTTATTGTAGGAAGGAGAAAATAGGCTGGCCAAGTAGAGAGAAGGAAAGGAGAGGAAGGAGAGGAAAAGAGGAGAGAGAGAGAAAAGAGAGGAAGAAAGCAAGAAAGCAAGAAGGCAAGAGAAGAGAACAAAGAACAGGGAAGAGAGAGTGCAAGAGGAGGCAGGAAGAGCAAGAGAGCAAGAGACTGAGGGAGTGAGAGAGAGAGAGGAAGGGGCAAACAGCCCCTTTTATTGTATGGGGCGTGGCAAATCTGGCTTGTGGTCAGATGACTGGGGATAGGGTCCAGCTAGAATGCTGGGAGCTTGGGGCATTGTGTGCCTGATAGAGCACACATCTCCTGCAGGGGCAGCTGTGAGGGGTTTTGACTGAAACAGAAACCAAAGACTCAGGAGTTATGGCCAAGCTCCTTCTGCCCCCTGCAAGCAGAAATTGTCTGCAGGGGCTCCAGGTCTCAAAATCAAATACTCTACTGAGCCTAAGTTACTTGAGCAGACCACTGCCTCACACTTCCCCACAAAGAATTGCTCTTTCGAGGTCTGTTAAGAATTATGTGAGAATTTTAATAGACATTGCATTGAATCTGTAGTTTCTCTTAGGTAAGAAGGCAATTTTCAGTCCATTAATCCTACTGATACATGAGCATGGGAGATCTTTCCATATTCAGATATCTTCCTCAATTTCTTTCTTCAGAGACTTGAAGTCCTTGTTACACACATCTTTCACTTGATTGGTTAGAGTTGCACCAAGATATTTTATATATTATTTGTAGCTGTGGTAAAACACGCTGTTTCCCTAATTTCTTGGCCCATTTATTGGTTATGTAAATGAGGGCCACTGATTTCTTTGAGTCAATTGTGTATCTCTCTACTTTGCTGAAAGTGTTTATCAGCAGTAGGAGTTCTCTGGTAAAATTTTTGGGGTCATTTATATGTACTAACATATCACCTGAGAATAGCAGTACTTTGTCTCCTTTCTTGCCAATTTCTATCCCTGTGGTCTCCTCTAAATTTATTTATTTTTCTCTAGCTAGAAGTTCAAGTACTATATTAAACAGATAGGGAAAAAGTGGTCATATCTTGTCTTTGGTTTTACTAAATTTGATTTTAAGTTTCTCTCCATTTAACTTGTTTTTGGCCATTGGCATGCTGTATATTGCTTTTATTATGTTTAGATATATGTCATGTATCCTTGATCTTTCTAACAGATCTCTCTAACACGAAAGGGTGTTGGATTTTGTCAAATGCATTTTCAGCATCTAATGAGATGATAATGTGATTTTTTTCTCCAGTTTGTTTATAAAATGGTTTATGATAATGAGTTTTTATATTTAACTATCCCTGCATCTCTAGGAAGAAGCCTACTTCGTCATGTGGGATGATGTTTTTTCCTATATTCCATTTGTGAGAATTTTATTGAGTATTTTTGCATCAAGGTTCACAAGAGAAATCGGTCTGAAATTCTATATCTTTGTTGAGTCTCTGTGTGGTTTAGGTATCAGGATAACTATGACCTCATAGAATGAATTTAGAAGTGCTCCTTCTGTTTCTATTTCGTGACAGAGTTTGAGAAGTATTGCTATAAGATTTTCTTTAAAGATCTACTAGAATTCAGCATTAAAGCCATCTGGCCCTTGACTTTCTGTTTGTTTGGAGAGTTTTAATTACTGCTTCTATTTCCTAATATGTTATTTGGCTGTTTAAGTAGTTTACCTAATCTTGATTTTACCTTGGTAAGTGATATCTATCTAGAAAACGATCCATTTTGTTTTGACTTTCTAATTTGTAGAGTGCAGGGTTTTGAAGTAAAGCCTAATGATTCTTATAATTTCCCTGTTGTCTGATCTTATGTTTCCCTTTTCATTTCTGATTAGTCTCGCCGCTGGAACTCCCCATCCCATTCCCCACCCCCTACCTCTATGAGGATACTTCCCTGCCAACCCACCCACTCCTGCATTCCTGCCCTGACATTTCTCTACACTGATTCAGGACCATTGATGTTTGACACTATTCACTGAATTAGTAAACACTAGCCCAAGTACAATATGCAATTAATCAGCCTTGGTTCCCTTTAAGGCAAGCAATATGATGATATATTCTTGATTGTATGTTGAACAATAAGCAAATAATACACTAAGATATCAAAAGTAAATAGTTAATTCAAAATGTTTAGTAAGTGTAACTATATTTACCTAATGGTTTAACTTCGTATGTAGCTGAGAATATTATAGTAAAATATTACCAAATTCTAACGTCAATTAATTTACCCATCAGATGGTACTTTAGGTATCTTCTGTCTTATGAGTCCACAGCACCCAGGCAAAGGTTTACAGCAAGCTCAAATACTGTATGCCACCCATTTAGAGTAGGTAACTGGAATTAGATTAAATAAACTGTTAGTCTCTGAAAACAACAGTTAGATGTTTATACTTCTCAATTTGACTTCACATGACAACTCCACTACTTTCATAATCATATAAAACTTTCTTCCAAAGATCCCATGCACTTTTCCTAATAACCAAATTTTCTCTGTAGTATGCCTCTGTAAGTTAGAAACCAAGCTATTTTCCTACAATTTACATACTACAAAATTAAAGTTACATAATACGATCAAAGTCATAGAGCTAAAAGTGTACCAAGACATTTTCCTCCAAGTTTTCCATTTCTCCTATTAAAGGAAGCAGTCTGCATTATACCCTTCTTCCTAGAGATGAATATTTGGTCTGTGTTAAGGCTGGACATACCTAAAAGTGTTAGCTGAGTTTATAAAAGGTGAGAAAGTACCATTCACAGATTGTGACTTGCAGCTGAAGCCTCTGGTAGTACTTCCAATGCTGATCCCAAAGCTCGTAGTTCACTACTGTATTCCCTGGCAACAAATCCAAGCAGAAAGGATTAGAGTCTTACATCTGCAGTTTCTGTGCTTATGGTTGCACAACAGGGACATTGCCAAGCCTGAAGCAAAGACTGAAGGACAGTAAGAATGTTCCATGACTGTCTGGAGCACAACTAGAGCTTGTAAATGTACTCCACTCCTTCAGTAAGAACATAGGGCTGTGTAGACAAAGCAAACTCAGTTTTCTATTCTGATGCTAAGAGTTATTTTAAGACTCTGTGGGTATGATGTCCTATAAAATAGACACCATGTGGTTTTCATGTCATCTATCTGGGTGTAAACACATTTTATTTTAATAATCCAACAACTCCACCAGTATGTATGTAGCATTATTCTCTACCCAAGCATCAAATGACCACAATTCCTTCTCACCGGGGCTGGACAGACTAGGATATGGTTCACTGAGCATATCCATACTAGCACATAGGCAAATATCTCAGGGCACAGATAAATTAATTCCCTTTCTCTGATAATACCAGTCTTAATGCTTCAGGAGGAATCAAAGCCAAGCAAGACTGCACACTCAGGAGTGTGAGTACAAGTTCAAGAAATACTTATATACCATTTCATTACATAGAGCTGATGTGAAGTCTAGGCATGGTTTTTGTTTTTGTTTTGTTTGTTTTTAGAGGTTGCTTAGTATCTGTCAAGGCCCTTCTAGCTTCTAGAATTTCTATTGCGAAGTCAGGTATAGGTATGCCTTTGTATGTTACCTGGCCTTTTTCCCTTGTAGCTTTTAATATTCTATTTTTATTCTGTAGATTTAGTGTTTTGATTATTATGTGGTAGGAAGATTTTTCTCTTCTGGTCTGTCTTGTATTCTGCATCCTTCTTGTGTGTTTAAGGAATCTCTTTCTTTAGGTTGGGGAAGTTTTTTTCTATGTGTGTGTGTGTGTGTGTGTGTTTTAATCTATTTTCTGTTCCTTAAAATTGGGACTCTTCAAATTCTTCTATTCTTACTTTTGTAGGTTAAGACTTTTCATGAATCCCAGATTTCCTGCATGCTTTTTTTCAGGAATTTTTTGAAATTTAACCTTTTCTTTGATGTATGTATCAATTCCTTCTATGATATCTTCAATGCCTGAGATTCTCTCTTCCATCTCTTTTTAAGCTGCTAGTGACACTTGGGTCTGTTATCCTTGTTTTCTTTCCTAGGATTTCCATCTTCAGAATTCCCTCAGTTTGTGTTTCCTTTTTTCAGGTATTGAGTGGTTTTATTTATCTCCTTCACCTGTTGAGTTTTATGTCTTTAAAGGATTAATTTGTTTCCTCTTTAAAGGTCTCTATTTGTTTGATTTTATTTTCCTGTGTTTCTTTAAAGTATTTATTCATTTCCTCTTAAAGCTATCTACCATCTTTACAAGACTGGATTTAAGGTTGCTTTCTTGTGCTTGGGTTTTTTTAAGACATCCAACCAAGGACTATACATGGTGGGACTGATTGTTCTGGCAGCATGTGTATGGTAGAGGATTGCAAATTCGATCATCAATAGGAGGAGAGGACTTCAGCCCTGTGAAGGTTCTGTGCCCCAGTGTAGGGGAATGCCAGGGCCAATAAGTGGGAGAGGGTGGGGTGGCAGGCATGGGGAGGGGGGAGGCAACAGGGGTTTGTTCTGGTTGTTTTTGGTTGTTTGTTTGTTTTTTTGGAGGGGAAACTGGGAAAGGAGAAATTTACATGTAAATAAAGAAAATATCTAAAAAAAAAAAAAGATATCCAAAGCTTATTATAGCTGTAAGCTATATGTATAACTGTTTTCTGAAGCTGTCATAGTGCCTTGACTTTTTTGGTTGTGTTCTTTAGCACATGCTTAGACATCCAGTTCACCCCGATGTTCCTGTTTTAGCAGGTATTGGCAGGGGGCCAAACCTCCAGGATCTTAGTGTGGCAGGTCTCTGGTGGGTATCCTTGGGCTGGACAATGGAACTCAGGGGGACGGTGCAACTCTCCCAGAAGTTTGGTATGAGCCTGGGGACAGGAAAATGATTGACTAGGGAAAGCAGGTAGAGAGTAGGTCAGACAATGGAGGTCCTGGGCGGAATAGAGGCCACTGGGAGAAGCTAGTTTTGGCTTAGAGGAGTCAGCAGGCAGGAGAACTGGATGTAGGCAGGGAATCTAACCTGCATAGTACTGGTTTAGTAATTCTGATGAAAATAAGAGGAGAAGTGTTCAGATAAGGGAGAATGGGGAACAGTAAGCTGCTCAGGATTGGGTCTAAAAATTTTAGTTACAAAAATAAACCATGATAACAAAAAGAAGGCATAAAGTAAACATCTGATTAAAATTCTCACCGTGTTCTTCTCTTTGCAACATTATACCCCTCATAGAAAAGCTTTCAGCACACACATTCACTCACTTTCTTCTTTTTTAATTTTGCTGTCTCTCTCTCTCTCTCTCTCTCTCTCTCTCTCTCTCTCTCTCTCTCTCACACACACACACACACACACACACACACACACACTCGGATATATATGTATATACATATATGTCCACTCTTCTTCCCATTCCTTTGTGGCCTTACTTTTAGACAAGCAAACAAAGAAACAAACCTGACTTCCTTGTTCTCAGATGGTAAAATTTCAATTACACCTCAACTAAGAGTAGGCTATCATGTTGAACTCTCTTCTACATGTTAGGATTTTTTTCTAGCTTTGAATTCCTGGAGGTTATGCAGGCTGTCACAGCCACTGGGAGTTCACAGGTGGAACTTCCCTGCTGTGACAGGAAAAGAGTTTCCTTGTAGTTATTCACTACCTCTTGCTCTTAACACTCTTTCTGCCCTTTCTTGTCCAATAATCCTTACACATTTAGAGGAAATAGTGCAATATATATATATATATATATATGTATATATATAGTACATTATCTATAATATATTTAATTATATGATATATATCATGTAGTTATGGCTAAGCATTCATTTTCCCGTTAAGCTACTATTGTGCTTATTATTTTGTAGCATCAATAAAAATTAACAGCCTATTTGAGACTTACAGGTTGAAGTATAAGTTAATATTTCAAAGAAATTATAGTTACAATGATAATTATAACAAAATGAAAATAATGACAACTAAGATTTCTAAGGAAATATATTCATACCCTATATCCCAATCAATTTTTCACCAATATTGACATTAAGCATGCTAATTCAAAATTGAAAATGTTACTTGGCAAAGTTGGTAGGTGGTAAAATCAAAATCCTAACCCGGTCTATGAGTTTGGTCAGAGTTTGTAGTGTTTCTATATACTAAGATTTGGCTTACTACTATACCCATTCAGCAAAAACTTTAAGGGCATGTTCTCTCCTATGTGTAGGGACTATGACCTGTTAAGACATAGAATATATACCTGATATTGGTGTGAGTTATGGGTTTGATATTAAAAAGCAGGCATTAACTCTTTTTTTTTTTTCAAAACAGGGATTCTCTGTGTAGCCCTGGCTGTCCTGGAACTCACTCTGTAAACCAAGCTGGCCTCGAACACAGAAGTCCGCCTGTCTCTGCCTCCCAAGTGCTGGGATTAAAGACATGCGCCACCACTGCCCGACAAGCAGGTATTAATTCTAATCAGAAATTGTTTATTTTCTCCCATAAAATAACAGGAATAATTGAATTTCATTTGGGATCAGGGTTCACTAAGATTACAAGGAAGGATACATAATTCTAAAATCTTTAGAAAACTTCATACAGAAACTCATTATTGCATATGCTTCCTAGGATGATATATGTGTTATATATACATATACATATATATGTATTACTTGTGTAAAACATTATAACACAGGTTACAATGGTGCTACTCTATAAAGAAAGTAAGTCCTCTAGTAGATAATATATACTAGCAAATAAAAAGTCCAATGCTAGAAGCTGTTCACTAATTTGGAAGTTCTCTATCAAGAAGATGCAAAAGACTTCCATACATATTCATAATATGAGTATAACACCTGGATATGGAAGATAGCTCATACTTGAGTTATAGGATATGGAGAAAATTATGCTGTTAGTAACCTGGAAGCTTCATTCCTACTGGATAGCTTTCTCAGTGATGGGTAGTTCTATACATGTTAATTGAGGAGAAAAATAATTATCAGTTTTATCCAACTGTGAATTCAGTGAGCTCCAATGATACCCGGCCTGAAAGCCATGCCTACTGAGGAAAGAGTGTTATGAATGTAAGACTAGCAGGAATTTGCTTTTTTTTCCCTTTTTTTTTTATTAGATGTTTTCTCTATTTACAACATCTCCATCCCCAAGTTCCCCTCCAAAATAAAATAAAATAAAATAAAACAAAAACTAAAACAATCCCCTGTTCTCTCCCCCTTCCCTCTACTCACCATCCCACCCCCTCCTGCTTACTGGTCCTGGAATTCCCCTATACTGGGACATAGAACTTTCACAGGGCCAAGGTCCCCTCCTCCCATTGATGACTGATTTGGCCATCCTCTGCTATATGCATGCTGCTAAAGCCATGAGTCCCCCCATGTGTACTCTTTGGCTGAAGGTTTAGTCCCTGGGAGCTCTGAGGGTAAAAGTTAGTTCATATTGTTGTTCATCCTAATGGGCTGCAAACCCTTCAGCTCCTTGGGTCCTTTCTCCAGCTCCTTCATTGGGGACCCTGTACTCAGTCTAATGAATGGCTGGACACATGCTCTACTGTGTTCATAGCAGCCTTATTTATAATAGCCAGAAACTGGAAACAACCCAGATTTCCCTCAACAGAGGAATGGATACTGAAAATGTGGTACATCTACACAATGGAGTACTACTCAGCTATTAAAAACAATGAATCTATAAAATTCTTGGAGAAATGGATGGACCTGGAGAATATCATCCAGAGTGAGGCAACCCAGTCACAAAGGACACATATGGTATGCATTCTCTGATAAGTGGATATTAGCACTTAGAAGATCGGAATATACAAAGTACAAACCACAAACCATAAGAAACTCAAGAAGAATGAAGACCAAAGTGTGGATATTTCGTTCCTTCCTAAAAGGGGGAACAAAATACCCAAGGAAGGAGTTGTAGAGACAAACTATGGAACAGAGACTGAAGGAAGGACAATCCAGAGACTGCTCCCTCTGGGAATCCTTCCCATATTCAATCATTAATTTAGACACTATTGTGGAAGCCAGCAAGTGCTGGATGACAGGAGCCTGATATAGCTGTCTCCTGAGAGGCTCTGACAGTACCCAACTAATATGGAAGTAGAGGCTCACAGGACTTTGTTTTTAAAGGTGAATTCAAACATCAATAAATGGTGCTTTTCTACTAATAATATTATTAACAATGTATAAATCAACACAAATTTATAAATATAAAAAAATTATAGTGTACAATTAAAATCATAGGTACAGGAATTTATGTCCAGTTACAACAGGGAAAGCCATAGATGTAAAGTTATGTCAGAAAAAGTGAAGCAAAGAATTATTTAAAAATGGGAGAAGAATTTGGAGAACAGAAAAGTTGACAAATCCAGAAGAAAACCAGAAATAAGACAGAACAAAAACATAAAAAGAAAATATGTATCTGAAAACTACAATTTATAAATGATGTATGAACTTAAGAGATAATTGACAACTTGAAAAGCAAGTAATGTTATTTTAAAAATTCTAAAATAAGAGGAAATACTGAAGAAAAAAATTAGACTTTAAAAAAAAACAAGGTTTGTGATCTTTATTGAATAGTGGTTATATGTAACCTCTATATGTTTAAATGCACAGAGAAGAGCAGAAATGAAATTGGATTATCCAACTGTTATGTAGCCATTTTGTACAAGATTGAAAGATTCCATCCTACAGGGAAGCTCTTTTAGTAGAGAGGTAAATAACACAAAATAGATTCAGGATCTCTCTAAAATGATCAGATTCACTAAGCCCTTCCCTTTCAGAGTAAGCAATATAGCAGCAAAGAAGACTCAGGCCAGCCATTCTGTAAAACAAACAAACAAACAAACAAACCAAACTAAACACCCTCTTCAAACAGAAGATAGTATTTCAACTTCCTGGACGAAGTTTAAGAACAGTCAATTGAAAAGGACACATTCTAGCCTTTGACCTGCCTGTCGGTTGTATGTTCCAGGTTGCCAGCTTTTGTGAGCCATCACCTATGTTGGTGTGGGCTTTGGTCATACAGCTGTCTTTGAGTTACCTCTGGTCTTATAACTGACCTCTCACCTATATTCCTAAGGAATCCCAATAAAATTCATTGGTTCACCAAGTTGGACTTTAGTGATATCTGTACTATGCACCAACAATGCATTCCTATTTTGAATGAATAAACAGGTATGTTGTTTTTCCCCACAAAGAAGTTTTGTCACACATTAGCAACCTTACTTCTTCAGTATTATGAGTAGAATGAACTAAAATATAATAAATAGTAATAAGTACAACAGATAAAAGGAAACCACACAGTTATGTCCATGTCAACATATTAAAAAGGAAAATAATACCAAAAAAAGTGTCCAGGAAATTGAGATTGTGACAAAAACTTAAATTAGAGGTCGGCAGATTGAATTGCTGTTGTTTTGTTTTGTTTTGTTTTACTTTGTTTTTTACTTCAAAGTATGTGCTATGAAAACTATCTAACACAAATATTGCAGAATATGTCTAGATTGGACATCAGTTGTTCTGCCACTGTAATTTGATTAGTATTTTTTTTATCTTGTATTCCATTTGTATTTTTCTTTTCACTATGATCTAGAAAATAATTTATCAAGAATAAGCTTTACTGTGGTGATGGGGAAGATTAAAACAACCTGGTAAGTCAATCTCATATACATTATTTATGTATTTCTACTTGTGTTCACAGTAAGAGCTAACACAAAATGCCAACAACTACTATAAAGAAACAGTGTTTGTGTTTGCAACAAATCATACAAAACTCTGCTTCTTGGAAGAAAGTAATATATACAGCCAGTATAACCAATAGAATGGCTCTCTCTCTCTCTCTCTCTCTCTCTCTCTCTCTCTCTCTCTCTCTATATATATATATATATATATATATATATATATAAAACCTTCAGTATTTTATCTTCACAATATAAGTGGAAGAATGTATATTTCTTTAGAACTAAAATGAAATAAAATCTATTAGAACAATTTGTTCAGTGTTTTAATTATTAGGAGAAATAACAAAAATAAATTAATTTTCAATGAATAAAATTAGAAAAAAGATAAACATAATTGAATAGAGCTTTAAAAGTTGAAGAACCTTACAAAAAGAACTAGCATATGAATAATGGTGATAAGTGAGAGGAAAGAGACATATGAAAACTCTACATAGTAATGAAATGTCCACAGTTTGTTGCAAAAGATTATGCACATTAAAAAAGTTCAACAAACTCCAGTTCTGCTGCATTCAAAGATAGGCACTAATGAACATAAAACAAAAACACTGAAAGATAAGGGTAAACATATTTTAAATGAGTAGTAATAAAAATACATCATCATAAGTGAGCCAAGTGTGCAATTTATGCGATATATTCATTATAAGATGGAACTTCACAGCCACAGTGGGTGTTGGGGATGATCATGTTCTAAAAGACAGACAGGGAAGCTTTCAGAGTTCTTTCTTTTGAAGTACCTTGGAGTGGCCAGGAGTCTTTTGAGGATGACCATTAAGGTGGCTGTAAAATAATTCTGAGGGAATGTCATTTGAGGTCTAATATGCAATTGAGAAACATTTTTTTTTTAAATTTAAAATGGCTGGATCCACAAAAATAATGTTCACTCAGAGCAAAGCTGCATAATTATTCCCCAAATCTCTAGGCTTTCAAGAAAGATCTGAGAGGCTGACTGAAAACCCATCTTCAAATGCTCAACCACAGAAGATATGAAGAATATACAAAGTTAGCTATGATAAATCCCCAAGTTTCCAAGAATATAGCACGTACCCATGGCTTAGGATATTTGTCACAGCAGCCTTGTCAATGAATCTGTAGGTCTGAAGGCTGGACATGACTCTCTGTAACTTTTGGCAATGAACATCATAAAAATAATTAAATAAATAAATAAATAAATAAATAAAACAGGAACTTCTTTACTGTGTGTGGGAACAGGCCTGTAAAACTAATGTTGCTATCTAAGAGGTGTAAAGTGAACAAGGAAATTAGAACTGTCACAAACTGCTAAAAACCAAAGGTATAATGAACTATAAGTAGAAATAAAGCCATTTCCTTCCTTTTCCATTATTTAGGAAATTGTGAAAATCGAGATATTGCCTTTGCACATCCTTAGTATAAAACCCTGTTTGTCATTTATATGGTGAAGGTAATGTAAAGGTAAAAATATATAGAGATATACCACAGTTAAAGAGGAAATTCTGGCTGAGACAATCATCCTAAAGTTTTAGAAGGATAATCTGATTGTAAATTAGAGCTATGAAAATTGGTTGGTCCAAGAGTTGGCTGATTTACATTTCTTGTCTGATCTTAATTATTGATAACATAAATTTTAGTATTAATAGGTTCCAGACTGCTGAATTTCTATGAATATATTGTCATAACTGAAATATATAAGCCATAAAAATCTATGAGGACTATTTATAAAGAGTTGAAAGCTGTCTTGAAGAACATTCTCACATCATCGGAGGAAAAGTTTGAGTAAAAATTGAGTCCAAAATTGATTAAAATATTTGAATCTGTTTGTTTTTAATGGTATTATTTCTATTGGCAAATTAATAAATTTAAATTTTTATGAGTTTTAAATATGTAAAAATGGTTAGAACTGTGACATTATTATCAATGGATTATAGCAGTTTAACAGAAATCAACTGAACAGTGCTTATATTTTGATTAAATGAATAATTATTTATTAATGTTTTCTAGAAAGGAGGAATGAGAAGGGGAAAGTAGAAACAGAGAAAGAATGATTTCTTTTAAGCAATCACTATAGTTTAAATATTCCCAAAATGTATAATATGGAAACATAATTAAATAATACTAAAAGATAAAATGTTCCATGCCATTAGGTCATGGATACACAAAAAAGAAGAATGGACTGGGGCCCCATATGATATTTTGGATAGCTTGTAGTTAGCAGGAAAGGAGTTGTATCTGTAAAATTAGATGAGTTCAACAACTTTCTTCTATTCTTTTAGTTGAGAATTTATTATTTGATAATTTCATATATGCAATGTAAGGTGTACTGATCCCATCCATCTCTTGTCTACCACCCACATCTCCTACCACCATTTATTCCTCACAACTTTTAAATGTGTTTTAAAGTCCCTCACTAGATACAGGTTCTGTGTTTCCAAAATTAGCAATCTCTAGAATCTGAGTCCAATAAATGACTATTAAAGATTTCTCTGTCTGTGTAGTCTGTCATACATCACAAGATGGACTGAGAAAGGAAGACACTAATTATATCTTCAGAGGTTTTCCAACTTAGAAATAACCAAAAGGCACCCACTTGACAGTTCTTCAAGCCTGCAATCAGAAAAAGCAACTTCACAACTTTGAGAACTCTTTATCTAGCTCATTAAGTAAATTGTGATGGATATAAATATAGTAGATTTGATGAAATTAATACACATTCTGTTGCTGGTGAGGTAACACAGAGGTTAAGAACACTGGCTGCTCTTCCATAGGATCTGGGTATGATTCCTAATGCCCAAGCAGATGGATCAAAATGACTAATAACCATACTACCAGGGTATCTGATGGCCTTTACAGGCATGTACCTGTTGCACATATGGATAAACAGCCATATCCATAAATATAAATAAAATAAAAAGTAAAAGGATATAATATCCTTTCTATAGTTTTATCTGAAGGAGAAATTATTCGATTGTTTAATGAATTCTTGAAAGGTCAGGAGTACCAGAGCCTATATATATTTAAATACATCTTTAAAATAAAGCTTAATTTATATATTATTAGCAGTGAAGTTGATCATTTTTAGCAGCACTATTTAATATGACACAAAGATTTCTGGACTTTTATATTTTTGTTTTCTTTTTCTTTCGGTATAGTGGAACCATGATATATTATGAAACAGTTTCACTTATTGTGGAACTACTCTATATTTGAGTATTGCATGTGTTATTTATTTAAGCATAGACCAATAATAAAGACAAGATGATTCACATCTGTAAATTCACAAAAAAATATGAGAACCTCATGTATGGATAAATCCTTGTTGTGGAAATGATTATTGAATAGTTTTTCTAGGTCTCAATTGATTTTGTGTTAATGTAAGATTATGTCTGGTACTTGTATGCAATGTTACAAAGAAAGCATATCAAAAGGGTGCATGCTATGGGGATATTTGACTTTTCTTGTCAGAACACTTGGATAATTTGTCAAGTTTTTGGTGACTTGTCCTGGTGTAGTCTGCATAAAATTTCACTGAATAGTCTCAGTTTCTTAGGTGAGAGGGAAAATTTAATTTGGTGTAATAACTCCATTGTAAAATTTCATTTATCTTTTTAGTAAGTGTATATGCTTGGCCCAGGGAGTGGCACTAGTAGAAAGTGTGGCCATTTTGGACTAGGTGTGGCCTTGTTGGAGTAGGTGTGTTCTGTGGGCATGGGCTTTAAGACCCTCATCGTAGCTGTGTGGAGAGAGCATTCTGTTAGCTGCTTTCAGATGAACATTTAGAACTCTCAGCACCTCCGACACCATGCCTGCCTGGATGCTGCCATGTTTCTGCCTTGATGATAATGGACTGAACCTTTGAAACTGTATCTCAGCTCCAGTTAAATGTTGGCCTTATAAGTGTTGTCTTGGTCATAGTGTCTGATCACAGCAGTAAAAACCTATCTAAGACAGTAAGTATGTATGAAGATAACCAATATTATAATTAGGCAAGACTTTCAGCAATATTTTCTGCATAGTGAAATAACATATGTGAGTAATATATAAAATGAGTTAATATACAAAAATAAATTGAAGAATGTACAAGTAAGTAGATGAATAATAGAGAAATGTTACTTAATGAAGAGGAAAACAATAATTTACTGAGATAGCATGAGTTTTATATGTTAAACAATTCTATTTGTAAATTTGACCAAGCTGTATCTTGAGTAAGAATTACTCTAAAATGACTTAAGATAACTGTGTATTTAAATCATTTCTGATAATAATATAAAAATTCGGGTTTAAAGTGATTAAATACACTCTTTCTTCTAGAAATTATGTACTATTTATAAAAGGAAACATATCCATAATAATAAGTACATGAAATCAGTTACGTGGTAGCTATACCGCTCCTGGGCATATACTCAAAAGATACTGCAACATGTAATAAGGACACATACTCCACCATGTTAATAGCAACCTTATTTATAATAGCCAGAACCTGGAAACAACCCAGATGTCCCTCAACAGAGGAGTGGATACAGAAATTGTGGTACATCTACACAATAGAGTACTACTCAGCTATTAAAAACAATAAATTTATGAAATTCTTAGGTAAATGGATGGACCGGGAGAATATCATCCTGAGTGAGGTAACCCAATAACAAAAGAACAAACACAGTATGCACTCTCTGATAA
>NW_022196914.1:15261638-15281619 GCF_008632895.1 Mastomys coucha
GTGCCCCAGTGTAGGGGAATGCCAGGGCCAATAAGTGGGAGAGGGTGGGGTGGCAGGCATGGGAAGGGAGGAGGCAACAGGGATTTGCTTTTGTTGTTTTTGTTTATTTCTTTGTTTTTTTGGAGGGGAAACTGGGAAAGGAGAAATTTACATGTAAATAAAGAATATATCTAAAAAAAATAATAAGTACATGATCAAAAGAAAGATGATCGTGTTGTGATTTTTTAATTAGATATTGTTATATAATGTATAGATATCATATTAAAATTTCTGCATAAAACATATGTTTATGCTACATAAATACTTGAAGACTTCACTCTTATCTGCTTCCATTGATTTCGAGTATTGTCTTTTCCTGAGAAATTTGTTTAAACATTATTCACGTCTGTTTTTTTTCCTTAAGTTCTTTGATGGGACAAAAGTTAAAATTGCTCTGGTAATTACTTGCAAATTTTCAAAATTTAGAGAAGTTAAATTCTAAGAAATTAATTATTATTCTAACTCTAATTATTTGATTAATTCAACTTACCTAAATGAAAATAATTGTCTTTTTGATGTTTTAATTTTCTCTATTTTTCTTCTATGGAAAATATTTTTTTTCATACAATATTTTTTTGTTATGGTTTCGCTTCCTCCAACTTCTCCCTTTCCTCCCAACCCACCTTCTTCTCTGAATTCCCACCCTTGTTAAATCATACCTTATAAATCAAACAAGTGTCTAAATAATTAAACATTGTAAAACTAAATAAAAACAATCCTGGAATAGGAGAAAACAAAGAAAAAGAAGAAAAAGAACCAAAAGGAAAAAAAAAGAAAAATTCACAAGAAATATGGGAATGGAAGCGCACACATTTGCAAACACATATATCCCATAAAAAAATAATAAACCTAAAACACAAAGGACCAGTAATATTAAAGAAAAGAAAAGAAAAGAAAACAAACAAGCAAATAAACCAAAAAGCCCTGACAAAACATTATAATAAAGAACCTACAAAGTTGCCCTTCAGTTGATTTTGAATTGGTCATTTACTTCCTGGTATGAGGATTGCCATTAATGGTGGTTTGTATACCCAGTGCACTCTTGTAGAAAACTTATTTTCCTTTCACAAGTTGTTATCAGTTTCTTGATCAATTGCAGATGACCTCGAGGTTAAGGTGGACATGGGTACACTATGTCTCTCAACTCTAGGACTCCATATGGTACAGACAAGTGCAGGTCCTATTCAGAATGCCACAGTCTCTGTGAGTTCATATGTGCATTGGTCCTGCTCTGGTTAAGTGGTTAGGCGTTGTTTCCTTGGGATCTTCTGTCACTTCTGGCTCTAACAATTTTTCAGTCTCTTCAGTAATCTGAGTGCCTTGAGCCTGAAGGGTAGGATTTGATGGAGATAACTCATTTTGACTGAGTCTTCCACTGTTTCTAACTTTCTGTGTATTGTACAGCTGAGCATCCTTATGTTTGTTCTCATGTACTGTAGGAGGAATCTTCTCTGATGAGGGCTAAGACCGTTTGAGTTTGACTGTAGCAGAATGTTCTTATGAGTTGCTACATACCTTTGGCGAAAACAGTAGTATTTGCTTTCTCCATAGACCTCTGGCTTTCTACTCATGTTCTTGGCCATCCAGAAAAAGTGTCCGTTTCATATAGTGGAATTTAAATCCAATCAGGTATTGGTTGATTGCTCCCACAAGATTTGTATTACAATTGCACCAGTGTGCTGTCCAAGCAGATCACCATTGCAGATGTAAGGGATTTGGGGTTGATGGTTGGTTTTTTGTTTTTGTTTTGTTGTTGTTGTTGTTGTTTGTTTATTTTTTAGACATGTTCTTTGGTTTTGTTTTGCAAGTTTTTTATTCAGAACTTTGGCATGTATGTTTATAAAGGAAATTTGTTGGTAATATTCTTTCATTTTGTCCCTTTATGTGGCTTAGGTATCATGGTAATGACAGATTTGTAAAAAGAATTATAGCATGTCTAATTGTTTCTATTTTGTGAAAATATTTGAGACCTATTGATGCTAATTCTTTGAAAATCTGATGTAATTCTGTGCTAAAACCATAGGGCCCTGTATTTATTTATTTATTTATTTATTTATTTATTTATTTATTTATATACTATTAAATACTAATTTATTCTTTTAGACTTTACAATTTGATAAGAGTACAGATTTTTCAAGTATATTCTTATGACTTTCTGGATTTGCTTGGCCTGTTATGTCTTCTTTTTTATTTTTAATCACGTTAATTTGTATGTTCTCTCCATTTTTCATTAACTGGACTAAAGGCTTGTCAATCTTAATGATAAACTGTCTCATTGATTCTTTGTATTGTTTTTCATTGGTTTATGTGTTCATGTTTCATTGAGTTTAGTCCTGAGTTTGGTTATTTCTTTCCCTCTATTTTTTGGGGGGGTGTTTCTTTTTGTTTTTGCTCTAAAGGAATGCTCTAAACTTTCTTAGAGGCTAAGTCTCTTAAATAACATTCCTCATTTGTTGTAATCCCTATACATAAAATTATTTCTTTCAGTACTTCACTTTGAATTTTGTTGTAATATTTTTCCTGTAATGAATTGTAATGTAAATATCTCTGTTTTTTGATGGTCTAAGGTGATCTCTGTGAAAGAGTCTTTTGACCCCCAGAAGGGTTTGTAGAAGAATTTTTTTATTAGATGTTTTCTTATTTACAATATCTCCTTTCCCAGGTTCCCTTCCAAAATAAATAAAATAAAATAAAATAAAATAAGAAAAAAAAAACTAAAACAATCCCCTGTTCCCTCCTCCCTCCCCCTGCTCACTATCCCACACCCTCCTGCTTGTTGGCCCTAGCAGTCCCCTACACTGGGGCATAGAACCTTCACCGGGCCAAAGTCCCATTGATGACTGGCTTGGCCATCCTCTATTATGCTGCTGGAGCCATGAGTCCCCCCATGTGTACTCTTTGGTTGGAGTTTTAGTCCCTGGGAACTCTGAGGGTACTAGTTAGAGGAATTTTAATCCAGCAACATGGCTGTAGTAGCAAGGGATCACATTGAAAGATCTTCTAGGTCTTTGTTGTCCAGATGTAATGGAGACACAACTTTAATCCCAGGAGACAGAGACAAGCAGATCTCTGAGTTCTAGGATGTCAGCTGGATTGGGTCACTGAGTTGAGAGGCAGTGCAATAGAAAGGGTTTTGTGGCAGTTCAATTTATGGGAATCAGAGGCAGGTTTACAAGGAGAGTTTTAAAGAGACAGGTTGCAGAGAGAACAAGCCAGATGGAGATGGAATGAGAAAGAGAATGAGAAAGAGCTAGAAGATTAGAACATATTGACAGGATTAGCTTGAGGCCAAGCAGAGCAATACAGTGAGAAACAGAAAAATCGGCCTGAATCAGTCTGCTTGGAGAGGAGTTTGAACAAGAAGAGTTGAGCTGAACCAGGTAGGCAGAGTTCAGAAATAGCTACAAAGTGTGAGCTTATAAAGCAGTAAAGCCTCCGAGATGACAATCAAACCAGTGGAATAAAAGTAACGTTACAGGGTTTTTGAAGCACAGGTTGAGAACTGCTCTTCTAGAACTCTCAGATATATAGTTAAATTACTTGTAAATTGCTTTATCTCTCTATTTTGTTATGTTTGCACTTAGTGCTATGAACTTTCCTCTTACTACTGCTTTCATTGTGTCCCTTAAGCTTGAAATGTTGAGTATTCATTTTCATTTTGATTAGTTTTGAAAATGTCTTTAATTTCTTTTTAAATTTCTAGCTAGATACATTTTTCGTTGATTGGAGAACTGTTCAGTTTTCATGATTTTGTAAGTTTTCTTTTGTAGATATTCAGCTTTAATTCATGTCAGAAAGAATTCAAGGCATTCTTCTCAATTTTAGTACCTTTTGAGACTTGCTTTGTGTCTGATATGCAATCAGTTTAAAAAAAAAAGAGTTCAGTGAGGTTCTGAGGAAAAGGTAACATGTTTGGGTACAATGTGCTGTAAATATCCATCAAATCCATTAGGTTTATGATGTCATTTAACTGCATCATCTTTGTTTACCTTTTTAGCAGACAACATGTTTGTTGGCAAAAGGTGTATATTACCCTCACCCATTAACATGGTTTACATGTGACTGAAGCTCTAGAAGCATTTTTTTTTGTTTTATTATCTTTTGTGGCTTTGTGTTTGGTGCATAGAAGGCAAGAATTGCAATGTCCTCCTGGTATCATCATTTCTTATGTTTGTTTTCCAATTAGTTTTGGTTTGAAGCCTATATCTTCAGATAGTAAAATGTCTACCCAGCTTGCTTATTCAGCTTGGGATATTTTTTCCATCCTTTTCTAGGAGATAATGCCAATCCTTAATGTTGAGGTCTATTTTATGTATGCAGAAGAAGAATGCAATGTATCTGAAGCACAAGACATCCTGTATTTTCATCCATTCTGTTGTTCTGTGTCCATTTGGGGGAAACTGAGATATTTTATTAACACTGTGAGCTATCAGAGAGTGATGTTTGTTGATTCCTATTACTTTGTTGTGGTGTGTGTATGTGTGTGTGTGTGTGTTTCTCATTCTTTGATTTAATGGTCTTTTATTATTATTTCTTGTTCTTTCTTGGGAGTGATTAACCTCTATACAATGGAGTTTTCCTTCTAGCACCTTCTGTAGGTAGAGCTGGAATTATAGATAGATTTGCTTTAATTTGGCTTTACCATGGAATGTCTTTCTTTGACCACCTATTGTGATTGAAAATTTTGCTTCATTTCATAATGTGGGATGGCATCTGTTATCTTTTGAAGTTTATTGAACATCTGTCCAGGCCCTTCTTGCTTATTGCATTTCAGTGGAAAATAAAATATTTGTCTAATTGCCATAATATGCTGTTTAGTCTTGTTCCCTTCCAGCTTTTAATCTTCTTTCTTTGTTCTGTATAATTAGTGTTTTTGAAATGTGTGTAGTTGGTAATTTCTATTGTAGTCTATTTGCTGCTATGTACATTTCTTGTACATAGGCATAGACTTCTCTAGGTTAGGTAAATTTTCTTCTTTACTTTTGTTGAAAATATATTCTGTGCCTTTGGCTTGAGTTTTCTCTATTTCTGTTACTCTTTTTTATTTGATATTTTCTTTATTTACATTTCAAATGTTATCCCTTTCCCAGTTCCCTCCCAGAAACTCCCTATCCCATACTCCCTCCCCCTGCTTCTATGGCAAGATGGCCATTTTTACTATATTAATCCTTCCAATCCAGAAGCATGGGAGATCATTCCATCTTCTGAGATATTCTTTGGTTTCTTTCTTCAGATACTTGAAGTTCTTGTCATACAGATCTTTCTAAGTGCCTCCAAATGAAACTGGGGAGAGCATAATTAGCCACTTAACAGCACACCTGAAATCTCTAGAACAAAAAGAAACAAATACACCAAAGAAGAATAGACAGCAGGAAATAATCAAACTCAAGGCTGAAATCAACCAAGTAGAAACAAAAAGAACTATACAAAGATTCAACAAAACCAGGATCTGGTTCTTTGAGAAAATGAACAAAACAGATAAACAGTTAGCCAGACTAACCAGAGGGCACATAGTATCCAAATAAATAAAATAAGAAATGAAAATGGAGACATAACAGCAGAAAACAAGGAAATTTAAAAAATCATCAGATCCTACTACAAAAGCCAATGCTCAACAAAATTGGAAAATATGGATGAAATGGACAGTTTTTTATACATATACCAGGTACCATAGTTATTTCCAGATCAAACAAATTATATAAATAGTCCCATAACCCCTAAATAAATAGTAGTCATTCAAAGTCTCCAACCAACAAAAAACTCAGGAACAGAGAGATGGTTTTAGTGCAGAATTCTGTCAGATCTTGAAATAAGACCCAATATCAATACGCTTCAAACTATTCCACTAAATAGAAGCAGAAGGAACACTACCTACTTCGTTCTATGAAGCCACACGTACTATGATACTTAAACCATACAAAGACCCAACAAAGAAAAATAACCGCAGACCAATTTCTGTAATGAATATTGATGTAAAAATACTCAATAAAATTCTCTCAGAATCTAAGAACACATCAAAACAATCATCCATCATGATCAAGTAGGTGTTATACCTAAACATAGTAAAAGCAAACCAGTAGCCAACATCAAGTTAAATGAAGAGAAACTTGAAGCAATCCCACTAAAATCAGGGACTAGACAAGGTTGCCCACTCTCTCCCTACCTAATCAATATAGTACTTGAAGTCCTAGCCAGAGCAGTTAGACAACAAAAGGAGGTCAAATTGATAGAATTTGGAAAGGAAAAAGAAAAAAATATCACTATTTGCAAATAATATTATCTTCTGCAAAGGCCATCTTGCCATATCACTTAAGTGACCCCAAAAATTCCACCAGAGAACTCCTAAACCTGGTAAACAACTTCAGCAAAGTGGCTGAATATAAAATTAACTCAAACAAATCAGTGGCCTTCCTCTTCTCAATGGATAAACAGGCTGGGAAAGAAATTAGGGAAATGATACCCTTCACAATGGTCACAAATAATGTAAAATACCTTGGTGTGACTCTAGTCAGGCAAGTGAAAGAACTGTATGACAAGAACTTCAAATCTCTGATGAAAGAAGTTGAAGAAGACCTCAGAAAATGGAAAGATTTCCCATGCTCATGGATTGGTAGGAAGAACACAGTAAAAATGGCCATATTGCTGAAAGCAATCTACAGATTCCAAGCAATCCCCATCAAAATTCCAATTCAATTCTTCATCGAGTTAGAAAGAGCAATTTGCAAATTCATCCAGAATAACAAAAAGCCCAGGATAGTGAAAACTATTGTGTTATTCTTAAATTTGATCTTTTCTAGTATCCAGTATTTTCTTGATTTTTTTTTGTACCTAGAACTTTTTAGATTTAATGTTTTCTTTAATCATTTCTTTTATTTTGTCCTCAATGCATGAGATTCAGTATTACATCTTCTGTGTTATATTGGTAAGACTTACCTATGAGGCTCATGTTCAAGTTTCTAAATTATTCCTTTTCAGTTTTCCCTCAGTTTGGACCTCCAATAGTCAGTCCATTTCGACTTTCATGTTTTCTTCATTTCATTCTGTGGTTCAGTTCTCTATTCATATATTTTTGTTAATGGACTTATTCACATTCTCCTTAAAGACTCTGAACATATTAGTAGGAGCTATTTTGAATTCCTTGTCTTTTTCTTTGGGTATGTTGTACTCTTTGGGGCCTAATTTAGGTTAGGTCTAAAGGGTTGTGGGAATCTCGTAGAGACATATTATAATGGCATTTATTGATTGTGTTATGCTCATGTCTATATAGCTAGTTTGGGGATGGTTGTAATTCTAGGATTTGGTAGCTGATCTTTTCATGTGTATATTTTCCATTGCTTGCCTTCTTTGTATCTAGGAGAGTGTGGTAGCTGTGGATTATCAGAGAGGGACTGCTTCTGAGACCTTCCACGGGTTTAACACATTCCTAGGTTTTGGGAACTGACAGGTAATTAAGAAGGAGAGATAGAGTTGAGTGTGTTGGGAGCAACTTGTGAGGGTCCACAGAAAATAGGGGATCAGGACATGTCATGAAGATTTGCATAGTCCCCTGGGAATAGGAACAGAGAAGAAGAGGCCTTAGCAGATGGTTTATTACAAAGATAAGATTGGGGAATTGGAATTGGATTTCAGGAGAGAGAATAAAGTTTGTCTGCCTGATTTCCTGGACTTTGTGGTCAGTGGATTTCCAGGGAGTGCCTCTGGGTGTTAGTGACTAAGACATAAGGATGGGGTAGGGGAGCATGATTATAGGAAAATATCTTAGTCCCCTGAGACTTATGAGTAGAGAGAGAGAAGAAGAAGTTACAGTGTATAGTTGACTACACAGATGTTGGTAATACTGGGGATTGGAATTGGAAGACAAGAAGGAGAGTGATGATCATCTGCCGGATCCTTGTTTAGGGCAATAGGCAAATATTTCAGTAATTTTTTTAAGTGTTCAGGTTTTTTTTTTGTATTGGATATTTTCTTTATTTACATTTCAAGCATTATCCCCTTTCCTGGTTCCCTCCTTTGAAACCCCTAACCCATCCTCCTTCCCTCTGCTTCTATGAGGTTGTCCCTCCACCCACCCACCCACTCTCACCTCCCCTCCCTCAATTCCCCTACACTGGGGCATCTATAGGACCTTCATAGGACCAAGGACCTCTCTTCCCATTGATGCATGACAGGCCCATTCTCTGCAACTTATACAACCATTCTGGAAATCAGTTCAGGAGTTCTCAGAAAATTGGACATAGTACTACCTGAAGACGCAGCTATACCACTCCTGGGCATATACCCAGAAGATGCTCCAACATGTAATAAGGACACATGCTCCACTATGTTCATAGCAGCCTTATTTATAATAGCCTGAATCTGAAATGAACCCAGATGTCCCTCAACAGAGGAATTGATAAAGAAAATGGGGTACATTTATACAATGGAGTACATTGTGTACACTCAGTTATTAAAAATGATGAATTTATGAAATTCTTGGGCAAATGAATAGAACTAGAAAATATCATCCTGAGTGAGATAACCCAATCACAAAAGAACATACATGGTATGCACTCACTAATAAGTGGATATTAGCCCAAAAGCTCCAAATAACCAAGATACAACTCACAGACCACATGAAGCTCAAGAAGAAGGAAGACCAAAGTGTGGGTACTTCAGTCCTTCTTAGAAGAAGAACAAAATACTCACAGGAACAAATATGGAGACTAATGAAAAGCCTTCCAGAGATTGTCCCACCTGGAGATTCATCCCATATACATTTACCAAACCCAGACACTATTGTGGATGCCAAGAAGTGCATGCTGACAGGAGCCTGATATGGCTGTCTCCTGAGAGGCCCTGCCAGAGCCTTACAAATACAGAGGCAGATGCTTGCAGCCAACCATTGTACTGAGCGTGGGGTCCTTAACAGAGAAGTTACAGAAGGGACTGAAGAAGGAGTTGAAGGGGTTTGCAACCCCATAGGAAGAAAAACATTATCAACCAATCAGTCCCCCCAGAGCTCCCAGGGCCTAAGTGTTTAGTGTTTTATTTTTCAATTTTTAAATTCATTATTGTTCTTTGCTTTCTTGCTTTTTTTATTAATTTACTTATTTGTTTTTGCTCATATCATGGTACATGCGTGGATGTCAGACAAGCTTGAAGAAGTCACTTCTCTTATTTTACCTTTACATAGGTCTCAGAGATTGAATTTAGGTTATGAAACTTGGCAGCAAATTCTAACTCCCTGAACTAACTCTTTAGCCCTCAATACTTTTCTTTCTTAATACATTTACATATGAGAGCAAGTACATACAATTGTAATTTTCAATATGTTTCTTAATGTAATGTTTGTCAGTACTTCAAGCCTATTATATGTTTATTTTTATTAATAACCTGAAAGGCTCTCAAATGTGAAATATTTATAATTGTCCTTAATAATGCAACTTAGCAATGGTAATTTAAAAGTATATCATATTCTTTGAAATAATTGTCCAATTTCTTCTGTCATCAAGTTTTGATATTGTATCTTCTACTTCATTTACTCTACTGTTAAGATTTTCTGTAATTTTTCTAATTGTGCTATAGAAATATTCAATTTCATGTTTATGTCAGCATGAGTATTCTTCAGTATTTCTTTTTCTTGAATTCAGTCTTCAATGCTAAAATATTTTCATCCTTTTATCTAGGCAAGTGTTTGTGTTTTCATGGACTTCAATCATGTAGAGGAATTTTAATCCAGCTCTGGCAAGGGATCACATCCAAAAACATTCTAGGTCTGTGTGATCTGGCTGGAATGACACACTTTTAACCCTCTGGCTAGAATACAGATATGTCCTTAATATTTTAATCCCACACAATGAAGATAAAGTTAGTTGGTCAAAGGAATGTAATTAAATTGTCCCTTCCATGCTTTTTTCATACTCATGGTCTTTTCAAATAATTTCTGTTACATATTTACATGATGTATACACACACACACACACACACACACACACACACACACACACACACCACAAATTCCTAAATAGATAGTACAACCTGCTTATGGTGTATAATATTACTTGTATTTATGTTTTTGGGGATGACAGTTTGGTAGTGTTAACCAACTGTTATGTTCTTCCCTAGTGAAGGCCACTTCTCCCTCTCTTGGCATTCCATAGATCTTTGTGCAGGGTTGAGGCCTCAAGGGCTTTCCCCTACTCATATTATCATGTGTAGTGTTATCCTTGTTCCTCTATCTTTAGGCAGTCTTTTGTGTGAGAATTTAAAAGTGAAGTTCATAGAATGCCTAAAATAATAGCATACTTCCTGTTCATCTGGATCTTACAGTCTTTGGGTCACCATTTTTGCAATGATCCTTAAGACTTATAAGACAGAGTTGTACTGTAAATATGCCCATTTGGACTGTTTTCACAACTATGCATTTTGACTGAGGCTTTCTGCAATAGGCTTTTGTTGCAAGGAGCTGTTTCTGTTCTCAGGATTGCTGACTTCACTTATTGACATAAATACTGGAGAAGGATGTCATATAAGCAGCTTTTTGGTGTTCTGAAAATATCTTCCTTAGAAATGAATTGGTGAAAAGACTGTGTCTTTGATCTAAAATGTTAATCCTTGCTTTGCCATCTGTTTCCATAACATCGTAAGCAATGGGTCATTTTACCAACTGGTAATACTAGTTATTTTTTCAAACTACTGTATTCTAATTCTTAATAAGTGTGCTAAACCACTTGTGATTGAATCCTATCCCTTAGTAGCCTAGAGGAAAGCTTAGACATTTGTAGATTTGCTGCTGAGTAAAGATGTTCACCATAACAATTACTGTGTTAATATCTCAAAGAGTAAGCCAGACCCAAACTTAGGGAACATGTAATAATATATGTAATAGATGCATTCCCTTAAGCTTTCCTTCTATGCTTACATTTTTCCAACTGATCCTCAACTTATTTACAGTTCATACTTTTAAAAATCTACTTTTTTTTCTTTATTAATGTAGGAGAAGAGAACAGCATTTTAGTTGGGAGTTTGAACTACATCTTTTCTTGTAATAACATAGTAAAATATCAAAACTCTACTCCCAAAGAGAGTATTTTGGTTTGCATTTTTATCTTCATTATATTACTCTTTCATCTTGGATGGATATTTGCTTAAAAATAGGGACAGAAGGTCCATGCATTACCACAATTAGGACTAAGAATATGTAAATTTTGCAAATCAGCCATTAAAAAAGACATTTACATCATCCTCTCTAATGCTTTAGGAACACTGTGCAAGACAAGAAAGAATGTAATAGCTGAAAGATAGGAACAAGGCTGTGAAATGCCATCTCCCTAGCAAAATAAGCCATTGCAATCTTGAATACATAACAGCTGCAGAAGCATACATTGGGTTTGAATCAGACCATAGTCAGTTGGGGATGAAGCAGATACTCAGAAAGCCGTATCCTTCACTGTTCAGCCACTTGCTGCTGGGGGTTGTAGGGAAACCACTGTTTTAAGTCATGTATCCACAGATGCTCCCATCAGGATGCAGTACATACTTCCAATTGATCTTGTTTTCCACAAATGATCTTGGTTAAAGCAAATGGCTCATAAAACACAACAAAGTAAAGCTAAACAAACTCAAAACAAAAATAGTCAGGACCTTGGTTTAGGAATTGATGGTAGTGAGAGAAAGAAAAGACAGGATGTGGAGGAGAGAGTAATCAAAACAAAGATTGTATGCATGCAAGAAATTATCAATCAAATTAATAAAAAAAGGTTATGGATGAGGTCAGGGTATCATTATATGTGTAAATTCATTGACTTATTTTCTCCAGCTTTCTCTGGATCTTTGCATTGGGTCTAAAACATGTTTTTTCAGTGAATTTCGTCATCAAGGCTTCAAGTACCTGTCGAAGTACAAACTCAGCAGACACAGCTGCATGGTGATGTGACTTCAGGAATTTTTGCGACTTGGCTAGTATAGAAAAATTGTAGAAAAAATTATATAAAGAGTAGCTGGGGAGATGGCTCTGCAGACAAGAGCACTTGCAAGTATAAGGTTGAGAGCTTGAAATTTCACTACTAATTAAAAAATTAAAATAAAAAGTCATGCATTCCTGTATGACTTCATTATACATAGTAACTTAATAAATAATTTATTAGTTAAGAGTCTTCTAGAGTCACAGAACTTATGAAATGTCTCTAAATATTAAGGGAAATCATTGGAATGACTTATGGTATGCAATTCAACTAGTCCAACCATGGGCAACCGTGAATAAGCAGTCTAAGAATCTAGTAGTTGCTCAGTCCATGAGGCTAGGTGCTTCAGCTGGTCTTCTATATAAGCTGAAATCCTGAAGAAGCCAGTTCCAACAGAAGTGCTGGCAAGTAAGTACAAACAGGTGCAGAAGACACATTCCTTCCACCATTGTCCTTGTAGGCCTTCAACAGAAGGTATGGACCAGATGAAAGGTGTATACCAATATGCCTGGACCTAAATTGTTCTTTATTTGGAACTTGCTATGTCCCCAGGCTGGCCTTGAACTCATAGATCTGCTTGCCTCTGTCTCTTGCGATTAAAGGCATGAACCACCTTGCCTGGGTCTAAGCTTTTCATGGCCACTGTGCCTCAAGATCAGGATCAAAAGCTGGCATTTTCCAGCCTCAAGCTTTGAATCACAGGTGAGCCCTCTATTTCTGGATTGTAGTTCACTCCAGATATAGTCAAGTTGACAACTGGGAATAGCCATCACATATAATGACAGAATTATTCCTATAATTTAAACATTGGGAAGCTGAGATCCTCAGAGATCCTCAGAGTTCTCTGGCAAGGTCTCATGGGTGAATTAAAATCTAGTTAACTGTACGTAAAAATGGTGTATTGGCAATAGAGAAGAATTTTTCGCTCTTCTCCTGGCTTCCACATGTGTCCACATAGGGCACCTCCTAAGCTATCACACATCATGTACCACACTCAATATATGAAGATATATAGGTCTAGGCAAATCAATGATGGAGGAGGGATATACTATTCAAGTTTAATAAAATCTCAACACTACCAGAAGTAAGAGCAAGTGCTCAGGTATGTGTGCATACGTGGTATGTATGCAAAGGCAATATGAGAACAGACTTAAGCATAGTCAGGTCCCAGGGTGCTTCATTTTATGGAGGCCTGGCAGTTAGCTATGAATATGACAAGGAAGGTATGTGGTTGACAAGAAAGAACCTGACACCAGAAAGTAAAAAGAATGAAGGAAAAGTCCATCTTCACATTAAATATGTGCATAGGTACCTCATGATGAAAACATCAGACAACCACTACTTACTGAAATTGTAAACCATTTTACTAAGACAAAGCTAGATTTAAACTAGCAGACACGTGTATGTAATAATAGTTAGATAACATCAAGTTTTATAACGTAGTAGCCCAAGAAATTTCAAGAATATTTTTAAAAAACTTTATTCAGAATATAAGAGTAGATGCACATACATACAAAGTAAAAATTATGAATTGCTCTTCCTCTTTAGTGCAAGGCTAATTGATTATATCTTCTCAGTCAATACTACATTTGAGATTAAAGTATTAAAAATTAACTTCCCATAATTACTCTTCATTGATATACATTATTTAAAACTAATATGTAATGGTTCTGATAGTAATTTTTTCTTTTTGTTCTTTGGTAAGTTATTTAATCTCTTTAAATAGTCATAAAATTCTACACAGAAAGTAATCAACATTGGAAAAAAATGGGCTGTCTATGTGGTGGAGAATTAATTGAGAAAGAGACTCCAGAATGGCGAAATTACAGGTGTGTGCAAGCACAGCTAGGCTACCTGTGCTTTTAAAGTGATTTTTCATTTTGTATGCTAAAATCATCTAAATATAAACCAGGGGAAAACAATCTGTAATACTAATATTTAATACTCTCTACCCTTATTTGAAGTAAATAGTGTATTTTGTATTATAGAAAAGATCTGAAACTTCAGCACAGAAGTTTGCCCTTCAGTAAACAGATTTTCCTCTAAATTATGGAGGGACATCCACCACATGCAGCTAAGTGAGGGGAAATTGGAATTCAGTAAGTAGCACTTGTTTCATTTTCTCTATGAAGAGCAAAACATGGTTCTGCATATTTTAGGTTTTAATACAGCAAATTTCCTCTCTGTCCACTCTAGTGATTATAAGATTCTCATGTTTAAGTGGAAAAAAATGCCTTTCTGGCACATCTGTATTCCTCTCACTCCTTTTGTTAGCCATTTTTTCCGGAATTTGGTGATACCTAGATGAAAGTCTATGGAAATATAAGACGAATAGCTAAATATTAAAATTGTAACATGAATGTAATATTATAAAATTACAATTTAATCAAGTAATAAATTTAATAAAGCAGATTAATGAAATATAATATTCATGAGATATTTATGAGAAGGAAATCATTTAATTAATCAAAACTTTTAAAACTAACATATTAAATTGAGAAAACTTTCAAGGAGTAATTTTTATAAGGTAATCATAAATATTTTCTAATGTCTTTATAGTTAATCATAAATGTTACATTTTTAAAAAAAGTATATGCTGTCATACATTGTAGAAACTATACCACTGTGGATGCTTATTATTATACATAATAGAAATATATTTCAATTTTACTGTTATACATAGTATAGTATTTAAAATGCCATTCTCAATTTTTAAAAGAAAATAAAACCAGAACTTTTTTCTCTTTGAAAGTTCTCATTTTAATTTCTATTTCATTGTAGGTCACAGAGAGGAACATCCTAAGTCATACTTTATTCAGTATTAGCATGAACTAGCAATTAAACTGTCATCCCTAACAAAATCCTAATAAAAAAAATATGCATTGGTTCATGAAACCTTGTTTGGACAATGTAGGCATTATCTATAAGGGACAAAAGACAGGAACAATTTGAGGTTTTTAAAAAATATTAGTTTTACTTATTTATCAGCATCAGTATAAGTGTGGGGTATTTTAAATAATTCAGAGAAATTAGATCAGAAACTAAACTCACAATAAATGCCACTTGAATTCCCAGACACATATCTGGTTATATCCGCAAGCCTACATAGATTCCATCCCGGAATACCCTATTTGTTTAGGCTTTCATTTCTGTGAGCACAGGATATGTACTTCCCTCGACTTGTTCAAACATTTCCAGCTGTGCTGTGTGAAATATAATTTATGTGTTTTGTGATTCCCACAGTGAGAGTCTAGACATCTCTTCCTTCTGGTCTGATTTTAAGTACTCTGCATTGGTTCAAAAGCTGTACTTACAAGGTGGTTAACTGAGACAATTGTCCAGATGTTAGGGTAAATATTGATGTCAGACCAGACTTGTGGAAACCTTACCTCTGATTAAGATTGAGGAGAGAGTTTCTCAGTAGAATCCAATCTGTACAGCTTTTTTGCTGAGTACCTGACAGTAAGACGGCTCTCAGCTCTTTAACAGAGAGAATATGAGGGATTGCTGCTTCCAATCTAGTTTGCTACAAAAATAAAGAGCAAGAAAACCAATTATTGAGAATATAGGAAATAACCTGATTTCTCAAGGGTACACTTGCCCATTCAATTTAATCGTTTGTATTTCTGAGGCAGTCTGTCCAAAAGCAGCTGTATTTCAAAAGTTTACAATTTAAAGAAATTGCTTTGCTTTCTGGCATTGTTTAATATTGCCTAAACAAAGGACAGCACAAAGCAAAATGTCTCGGCTCCTCTGGGATGTTTTGCTATAAGTGACCGTATTTGTTTGTGAAACATGAGCACAAATCGAGCCACAAAGTTCCTCACTTTGAAGAATTTACCACAAAATTCCTTCTTTATAATAATGAAAATAAACAACAGCACACACACACACACACACATACACACACACACACATACACATACACACACACACACACACATAAACCTTGAAGCTGTGTTTGCCTTAAGCCTTATTCTCCTATGACAACCTCTCTGATCAGCATTGCTTTACCATTTGAGGAGAATCAAATTGTGTCCTAATTTTTTTTCCTTAAATTCTATTATTTTTCTTCTCCAAAATCAGACCTCTGGATTAATAAATGAAGTTGTATTTCTTTCATCTGGAACTAAGCACTCCCCACACATTAAAGGCATCAAATATGGAGAAATTGTGTGGATCCTCAACTGTAATCTTCATTCTTATTGGCTAACATTCACAGTGCTAGAAGGTAATATACATAGTACTTCATAAGAAAATTTGCCATTAATCTCACCTAGCTATGAACCCTTTGAACTATAATAATTTACCTGCAATTTATGCCCACTGAAACAACAGTAGTACAAATATTACTGGAACAACCAACCACGTTTTGATTGGATTTAAGGCCAAAGCCATGACATAAAGCCCATATTGTTAATGAGGATAAGAACCTGAAACTAGATGAATCATTGGCCCACGGGAAAAACTACTACTATTATTACTATTATTGAATGTAATGTAGAAATAAAATGCCTCATGAGGACATATTTCTGTAATCATAGACAAGTGTCTTACTCATCAAGCAGCAAAGAACATTCTTCTTGAAATGCATGGTAATTAAACACACCAACATCTAGAAAACATGCAGAGAGTGAGAGACTTGGGAGTATTCAGCCTCCAGTGGGATGTCTATGTCAGCCTCCAATGTTGATGTCTATGTCAGCCTCCAATGGGATGTCTATGTCAGCCTCCAATGGGATGTCTATTTCAGCCTCCAATGGGATGTCTATGTCAGCCTCCAATGGGATGTCTATGTCAGCCTCCAATGGGATGTCTATGTCACACCCTTACGCTCAGGGTTCAGGAACCTACGGAGAAAAGGGGACAGGAAAAATTTGAAAACCAAAAGTCATGGATTATTTGAAAGTAGTATTCAATTACTATTATTCAATGTTATTGGAAGGTTCTGAAAAATTGAAAATATGTTTGAATAGTATTAAAAAATTTAATAAGCTAATGCATGAAACACACATTTAATGGATCAACAATTAACACTGCAATTACTTGTAGCTCCATGAAATATACATCACCTGAAATGATGATTACAGGTGTGATTTCTTCCATTTTCTACATTTGACTGTTGTACCTATCATTTTAAATCATCCCTAAACTACTTTTTGTACAGATTTTCTCCAAGACAAAAGGACAATGACCAGGCTTTATTTTGAGTATGGTTATGGAATTAAGAATTTATCCCTTTAAGAAAACAGATTCTCACCCTTAATTCTTTTGAGATTTTTTTTTGCTGCTATTTCCTCTAGTAATATATCATGATACTTTTGAGTATATTTCCTTTCTTTTTTATTTGCTAATATTGGGGGGATTTTCATACATTGGCAGTACATCCGTGTCACCCACACCTCATCCATGGCCCGCCTCCCTCCAATCTCAAATTCACAATTTCTTCTTGAATTACTATTGTTTTACTCATAGAGACACACATGTGTGCGTCCACACACACACATAGACACATGCACACACACATACACACACACATTTGTATAACCCTTGAGTTTATTTGGCTTTGAATGTATATGTGTCCAGGAATGATGTTTGACTACCTAGCAATAGAAAACCTGTGTTGGTAATTGATTTTAGAAGGCACCTGACTCCTTTTATCAATGGACATAGCTGCAATGTATCTTTTCTCTTATGAGCTGGTCCCTATGGAATTTTCACTACATTCATTGTGATATCAACTGGTGTTATTTTGATTATCCTCTTCATCCAATCATATTGTTAAGAATTCATGGGTGCATTATCACTGTTGTGTATGGAACATGGTCTATCAACAGACATCTGAGCCCCTGGTTTTTACGATTTGTCCCCTCCCTGAACCTTAGTTTTAGGGGTTAAAGTAGAGATATATCAGTTGGGGTTGGACAATTCACAATCACTTGCTCTCTGAACTTTTAACAGTTGTGTATTTCAGCCATAGTTGCACCTTTTTGCAAAAATAAGCTTCTTGGATGAATATTGAGATCTATACTCATATGGGGATATTAGGATAAGTAAATAGAAAACAGGAGTTATATTGAACTGGCAGTAGTACCGTTTTCCTGTGGAGTTAGATCTGTAACTTCTCTAGATAGTTAGCTAGGTTTGCAGAATCAGACATACATCTCTTTTTGGGTGGGTTACAGCCTTTTGTTACCCTAAGATAAAAGTGCCATTGTTGATCTTTTCAGTCCAGTCACTGTTGTGGTTCATAGGCTTTACAGCTAGCTCGGAATGCCGATTGCTTCTCTCCCTTGGCACCTTGTAGAGTGACTTCTGGTACTCTTGAGAGCTACTACTTGGAAGACCTGCAGGTCAGCTCTAGCTCTCTTCCACTGAGTGCTGTGCCTAGAATGTCTCAGTGTCCTCAGCAGTAAGGCCTTACCTTCAAATTCTAGGAGTCATTCAATGGCAACAGCAATAATCTATATTGTTTTGTGGTTCTATGAGTATTGGAGTTTTTTTTTATTAGAGAATTCATAGTTCTTTGGGACAGCATTACCACCTAAGTGTGATAATGTCCTTAAACTATTTATCTATGCAGATGTCATAGTCAGGGACTCCATTCCTGCACAAAACATCATGACCAAGGAGCAAGTTACTCATCTTACACTTCCACATTGCTGTTCTTCACCAAAGGAAGTCAGGACTGAAACTCAAGCAAGTCAGGAAGGAGGACCTGATGCAGAGGTCATGGAGGGATGTTCCTTACTGGCTTGCTCTGCTTGCTCTCTTATAGAATACAGGACATGCAGGGATGGCACCACCCCAATGGGGACTCCTAGCCTTGATAACTAATTGAGAAAACGCCTTACAGCTGGATCTTCTGGAGACACTTCCCCAACTGAAGCTCCTTTCTATGTGATAACTCCAGCCTGTGTCAAGCTGACACAAAAAACCAGCCAGTACAGCAGGCAAATACACATTTGTACCTTATGTACTTTAGATAAACATAAAGTAATGATGCTATATATCTTTTCAAATATCAATACTGTTATTTATCCCTCCTCCTTTTACTCACTCTCCCTGGCCCTCTCTGCCCACTCCCAAGGTAATGGCTTCCAACAATTTTACCATTTTCCCTTGCTTAGCACCTGTGCCCTGATTATCTCCATTTTGGACCTAGTATAATCTTTGAAAGCATGAAATATTTTTAATTTTATTTTAGCATTTGTGTATGAGATTTAATGTAGAGTTCTTTATTTTGCTATAGTTTTTAGAAATTATTAAAAAATTTCATCTTTTTTTTAATTCTTTTTTCTAAAGATTTATTTATTATTATATCTAAATACATTGTAGCTTTCTTCAGACACACCAGAAGAGGGCGTCAGATCTCATTACAGATAGTTGTGGGTCATCATGTGGTTGCTGGGATTTGAACTCAAGTCCTTTGGAAGAGCAGTCAGTGCTCTTAATTTCTGAGTCATCTCTCCAGCCCCCAAAATTTCATCTTTTGTGTTTTCAATTTTTAATTGATAAATTTTATTCTTTGGAAATTTTATGCATATATATATGCATAAAATACATACACACAAATACACACACATATATATGTTATATATATTACATTATATATATACATTATTATATGTAATATATATTACATTCTGAAAACATCTTTTCTAACTTCTCATATTTTCCACCACCCTTTCCATCATCCCCTTTTCTTTACTAATCTTTTCCCTATATTCATTGCCTTCTTATGTTTTTTCTAGTTTCATTTTTGTTTTTATCATAAAATGTCAGGACAAAAATTATCTTAGGGGAGAAATAGAGAAATAGAGCACACAAAGCCAGGTGCACAGCTTTTATTCCCATCATTCAGCAACTACATTTCTTCCACTCCCTTAAAGCCATGTTCTCTGAATGTTGGAGGTAAGGTTAGGGTTGTTCCAGATGTAGAGGCTCACAGCCATCCATCGAACTGAGTACAGGGTCCCCAGTGAAGGAGTTGGAGAAAG
>NW_022196914.1:15281925-15291627 GCF_008632895.1 Mastomys coucha
GTTTTTTGGAGGGGAAACTGGGAATGGAGAAATTTACATGTAAATAAAGAAAATTAAAAAAAAATAAAATTAAATAAAATTTAAAAAAAAGGCTGAATACTCACAAGTCACTTGTTCTAAGTACCTTGATTGATCATCAACTTCTGCATTAACCATTAATTGCTGAAAAGAGAGGCATCTTTGATCAAGGTTGTAGACTACACTAGTCATTTTAGTCAGGTTTCTGTTGACGTGAACCAAATGGATTTGTTGAGGAGATTTTTTTTTTCTGGTTACACTTCCTGGTAATAATCCATCAGTGTGGGAAATCAGAATAGAAGCACAAGGAAGGAGCATGATGTAGGTCCTAAAACAGATGCCATGAAAGTGTGCTGCCTATTGGCTCATTCTCCTTATCCTGGTTCACTCAATTTGCTTTCTTTATATCTTCCAGGTCCACCTCCCTAGGGACAACAACATTCATCCTTGGCTGGGCCTTCTCACATCAATCATGAAGTAAGAAAAGACCTGCTGGCCATCTGGTAGAGGCATTTTATTTTTCAATTGAGGACCCTTGTCCTAGAAATCTCTAGTTTATTTCAAGTTAATAAACAAAAACAAAACAAAACTTGATACTAGTATATGAATATAGACACTCAGGAGCCTGCTTGACATCATGTCCATTTAGATAACCAAAGTATTAGGCCTATCCCTCCTGTTTTACATGGACCTTCAAAGACTAAAAATACATTACCATCCATGAGCTTCCTTCCATATAGAAGACCTCAGATCCTATCAGAAATCAGTAGGTTACTTCTATAAGAATCATATTGCTATCATATCAGTAAGCAGCATCTTTCAAATCACAAGTTGGAATTATAACAGGAAAAGTCAAAAGCTCTGGAAGACTGTTGTTGCCTTTTCTTTCCCAGTAATTTCTGGCATGGTGATGGCTTTTTGGTGGATCACAAGCTTTCAGGTTCAGGACCACCATTGTTTATTTGCATCAAGGTTTGTGAGATCTTATGAATATTTGGAATGCCACTGCCTGCTGATTCTTAAGACAGGTGTTAGATCATAGATTTGTATAAGGTCCTTGCCATGAAAATGTTAAGCATTCATTGTGAAACAGTTTAAGTGAGAAAGTCATACCTTCTCCCTTTTCCATCATGCCTAATACATTCCTTGTCTGGGTTTCCAAGATAGGACTTTCTCCATGTGCTCTACAGCCGCACACCCCTCTAAGACATCTGTAGCAGAGCCCTGTCTGCTGACAGGTATAAGTCACTTTCCATTCTGGACTGCTAGCCTGCTGCTAGACAGTTTGTGCCATTTCTTGTTTAACTTCAAAACTGGCTCAGAAGTCACTTGAAAGACAGATTGTCTCAGGACAAGTACAGCTCAAAAAAAAAAATCACCATTTTAGACAGTATGAAATAGTTTAGAGCAGGGCCTAGCTTAATATCACATAGGCTGTGTTTAAGTTTAAAACCTCCTGAGCACTGTGAAGTCATGCCTGCGCCACCATGAATGATTAAAATTAACAAATAAATTTAAGAATGAAGTTTCCTACTTCATTCTTTTTCATTTGTTATGTGTTAACAATCACTTCTTTCCTCAAAGCATAAACTGAGAATTATGTGTCACCTCAGTTTTTTTTTTTCTGTTCTCTGGATTTGTTTCATTTCCATTTTCTCTAGTTTATACATGATTTTTAGAATAAATTGAAACTTGGAACCTATTCGACACACAGGAGTTGCCATGAAACATGAGAATGTGAACCATAATAAGTATATATATATCCATATTTCTCTACCATTAAATCAATCTACCTGTTTTTTATTTTTTATAATTACATTTCTGAAATATATGTATATACACATATAAACATATGTATATGTACATGTATATGTATATACTCAGATGCTTGGTATTTTGCCTACAATGGCCTTCAATTCTCATTTTCTCCTAAGTAATGAGGTTTAATTTTTGAGTATTTTATTTCTAAAATTTAAGATTCAAAATAAAGACTGCCATCCTATTTCTTTTTTCTTTGAGAAATAATTTCATTATTCACACCATTTTCCTTTTTCATTCAGTTTCTTTCTTTAATCAGCAAATATTTAGCACAGCTCTATCTCTATTTCTATTTCTTTATCTCTGTTCGACGTGAACACTTATTGTATCTTTAAAGAAATACAAATCAAACTGATATATTGAAGTCATACTTCTGACTGTATTTCTGTCTCTGTCTCTCTCTGTCTTTGTCTCTCTGTCTCTGTCTCTGTCTCTGTCTCTCTCTTTTTCAAGACAGAATTTCTCTGTGTAGCCCTGGTTGGCCTGGAACTCAGAAATCTGCCTGCCTCTGCCTCTCAAGTGCTGGGACTAAAGGTGTGCGCCACCACTGCCCTGCTCTCTCTCTCGAGATAGTCCTTAATATCTGGCCATAACCTTGAACCCATGGAAATCCTCCTTACTCAGCATTTCAACTGTTAACATTGCAGGCATGAGCCAACATCACAAACCATCCTGATATTTTCTTCTGTTGTTACATTTGATGACATGTTTTCATATTCTCTGTCTCTCTTTCTCCCTGTCTTTCTCTCTCCATTTCTCTGACAGTCTGCCTCTCTTACTCATTCTGTCCCTGTCTCTCACTCTCTTTCTGAGCTGATTCCTGAGTGTTTGACTCTACTAAACCACATTTAAAAGTTTGAGTTTACATTCCTAAATTTAAAAAAATTAAATACTTGAGATATACAAAGCTTGAAAGCAAATAAAGGCAGCACATTCACTTTTATTGAATTACATAAACTATAAAGTTTCATCTCTGTACATAATTCTCATCTTGTAGACTTTGAGTTTAAGTAAAATATTCCATGTGAGTGCTTATTGTATCTTTAAAGAAAAACAAATCAGGCTGATGTATTAAAGTCATATGTTTTGAGTCTTTATGCTATGTTTGCTTGCTTATTTCCCTATGTAACACTTGAGAGCATTGTAAATATGTGGGTTAATGGAGGAGATATTATGTGATCAACTGTAGCTCTTACAGAGTAAAACTCTTGTGATTGAAAAGATAACAACTCCAGGGCAAAGAAGTATTTAACTCATGAACTTTTAGAAATTTATTGTAATTTTGACATAAGACAAATAAGTTATTTTGAAAATGTAATCCAGATGTCAAATGCAGATATTTCAAAGATACTTTGTGTATTAATAATACCAGACAGCCTAGGCAACAAAATATGAATTTTTTCTTTTTAAAATCTAACAGTCATGACATTTTCAGACATTTAATAAAACGCTTTAGGTTGTTACATTGCTCACTGCATTTATAGCTATGAAGGTGTGTGCCACTATGGTATTTTCTTTGGTTTGAATGACAGTTCTCTTAAATTTAAGCACTGCCAATATGAGATCATTCAGAGAAAGAACTGCTAGCATTTGATTAGGTCATTTGGAGTCTGCCTTGGTTAGTGGACTTAACATTTGAATAAAAGACCATGCACATGACATTTTGCTAGCTTCCACTTTTTGCCATATGGGGGTGAGGCAAGAGAAGCCTCAGAATGTACCTTGTCTTGTTGGGACTAAATGTCCCAGGCAAGGGTAGTACTTAGTGGGGCCTCCTCCTTCTCTGAGAAGAAGGGGAGGAGCTGATGGGGGAGGGATTTGTAGGACTGGGAAGATAGGAGGGAACATGGCTGTGATCTGGATGTATAGTGAATACAAAATAAATTATTAAAAAAAATGAGTGAAAGTAATTACTAACCCCCCAAAAAGAGGAACCTTAGATGAACAAATTTCAGAACATTTATGTTCATATGTTGAATCTTTCTACCTTCTCTTTCAGTGCAGCACAGAATTTCTGTTTTAATAATTATCTACTTGACATTATGTTGTTAAAATGGTACAAAAGAATGAGTATATTTCCTGCACTCAAATATTTCAGCACTTGACATTAAATATAATTTTTAATGTAAAAATTAATTTTCTTTCTGGATTTACAATTTCGTTTCACCTCTACAGACAAATAGTTAACTTCCGTTTAAAAATAATGCACTAGCTTGAATAACCTAATGCTTAGGTTAGTTAATTTTGCTTAGCAGGAAGTTAAATTTGTGTAATTTTGTAGGAAAGAAAAATTTATAATTTTTAAATTTGTGCTAATGAAGTAATAGAGAAAATAAGTTTAAGAAGGTTTCTGTTTGTTTTGAAGAAACACTTGGGAGTTTATTTACTCAGATAGTTTAATTAATGCAAGATTGTTAAGCATAAGTATAGGCCAGACACTGTCTTCTGTGCAGAGGCTAAAATAAATAAAATCCTAGCACCCAAACATCTTTTGATTAGGCATAGGCTGATCTCAAGTAAACTTGGTAAAGTACGACAGAGATGTCTTTTAAGATGTAAAATGCATCATGGGAAATGTATGTAGAGGGAGTGGCTACTTATCTAAGTTTTGCTGTTTGGTAGCCCATAAGTTTTAGACATTATGAGTATGGTCTATTAATTATATCATAAACTTGCTTGCAAGAGGCCCCTTCCTGTGACTGACTAATCTGGCATCTTGTGGGTCAATATATTACATGTATTATGACTTCATATATTTAGGAAGCCTTGATATATATTCATTGTGATGAGTGATCAACACAACAGGATAAACAAAAACAGTTTAGATAATTGATAAGATTACTCAAAGTCTTATGTATTTAATAGGCTGCTTCTTTATATATTGGATTTAAAATAAAGTATTAAAATACTGTAATTAGTAAAATTCAATGAGTAAGCACACATCAAATCATTAAAATCTTTTTTTGTGAAACAAAAAGTATAAATGAAGATTATATTGACCATAATTTTTTATTCTGGAATTTTTTCAAAGGGATATAACAAATGTGTGTATCCTTTCATCACAACTGCCATAAGAAATTGATACTGAGTAAACACCATAAATATTAAATATTAAATAACTATTGGATCCCAAGCTGGATCTCAAAGAAATTGAAATAATTTTCATGGCTAGCCATTAATATTGTTTCAATTAAAAATTTTCTAGTGGTTTGTGGATTGTTCGTGTATTCCGCACTTCTGGGCTAGTAACCACTTATCAGAAAGTGCATACCATGTGTGTTCTTTTGTGATTGGGTTACCTCACTCAGGATGATATTCTCCAGATCCATCCATTTCCCTAAGAATTTCATAAATTCATTGTTTTTAATAGCTGAGTAGTACTCCATTGTGTAGATGTACCACAATTTCTGTATCCATTCCTCTGTTGAGGGACATCTGGGTTGTTTCCAGTTTCTGGCTATTATAAATATGGCTGCTATGAACATAGTGGAGCATGTGTCCTTATAACATGTTGGAGCATCTTCTGGGTATATGCGCAGGAGTGAAGGTTCTGTGCTCCAGTGTAGTGGAATGCTAGGGCCAATAAGTGGGAGAGGGTGGAGTGGCAAGCAGGGGGGTGGGGGGAGACAACAGGAGTTTGTTCTTGTTTTTTGTTTGTTTGTTTGTTTGTTTGTTGTTTTTTGTTTTGGAGGGGAGACTGGGAAAGGAGAAACCATATGATATGTAAATAAAGAAAAGAAAAAAAAAGAAAAAAATTTCTATAAGCTTGAAAACATTTTAAGTTCATTTTCATGTATCTGTGTGGGGCAAATACACATCACAGTGCTTGTATAGAAGAAGTTAAAAGAAAACATGCAGGAGTCATTTCTTGCCTTTCACCTTGTGAATCCCAGGGATTAAACATGGGCTGATAGTCTTCTCAGCAGGACAGAGAAAACAGACTCTTTCTGTAAGAACTTGAGGGGTACCTCAGAGAATCACTCACTCACACTCATTTGAGCAGCAGTATTTGGACTCAGTGGGTCAAAAAAGTAAATAAATAAATAAATAAATAAATAAATAAGGAGAACATGAAGTCAGAATGATGGCACGATCTGAAGAGTACTCAGAGGGGAGTGAAAGATGAATATACCATGTACATGCAAATATTTTCAAGGATTATTTATTTATGTATGTATATATTTGTTTATTTTTATATTTATTTATTTATTATGTCCCAAATGCTGCCCCCTCCCGGTCTCCCCCTCTTTGTCTCTGAGAAGGTGAGGCCAGACAGGACAGACTTCTGGTACATAGGTGCCTGGGGCCTCATATTTTCTTTGGTTGCTGTCTCAGTCTCTGAGAACTCCCAGGGGTCCATGTTAGTTGACACTGTTGGTCTTTCTGTGTGGTTGCAGTTCCCTTAAGTTCCTTCAATCCTTTCCCCAACTCTTTTATAAGAATCCCTGACGTAAGTCCAATGTTTGGCTGCTGTGGGTATATATATCTGTTTCAGTCAGCTGCTGGTAAAGCCTTTCAGAGGACAGCCATGCTATGTTCCTGTCTGTAAGCTAACAGAGTATCATTAATAATAGCAGAGATTGGTGCTTGCCCATGGCATGGGTCTCAAGTCACGCCAGTTGTTGGTTGGTCATTTTAAGGACTATTTATATGTGGATGTTTACTAAGTAAAAACATAGTTTCTAGACTTATCCTTTAATGTTTTTCTTTTTCATGACTTCCTGCCCATGACATTTTTTAACTTTTATTAGTTACGAAAGTTGAAATTTATCCTTTCTTCTGAAATAAGATTTTTGTATATAACAAGGCTCTCCTTTACAGCTCCCACAAGCATTGGGATGCAGATATTTTCCTAATGACTTGGTTGAAATATATTTACTCATGATTCATTTAATTGGATTGTACTATTTCAGAAACCATACACACACACACACACACACACACACACACACACACACACACACACACACATATTTCACTTTCACATCTTACAATTTTTTTTCTTGTACTCTACTTTGATCAGAAACATCAATGGAAAAAATTCTGAGAAATTCAATATAGCCTTGTAAACATGTATGTCCCTGATTGGGAACTTGGCAACTGCATGCATATATCATGAGTCATCTATCATGCTTTAAATTTCCCACATAAAACCAGAATTTTTCATCCCCCTCAAAGGATTATTTTTCCTTTTAGTTTTCATGTTTTTTTCTAGATTCTGATTTTGATTTTGATTTCTGCATATGTCATAAAACATCAACCCAAACAACAAGATGACATATAAACTGGTAACACATGTTACATGGTATGCTAATGTGAAGAAAAGGCCATGCATGCATTAGACTCAAAATAAGGCATTGGTAACTTCATTGTTTTCTTAATTTTTGGTTTTGAAAGAGTTTACATGGAAATATATATATATATGTATATATATACACATATATATATATGTGTGTGTATAATTTTATATATATTGTGTGTGGTCTTATTGAAGTCAGGCTTTAATCCATGGTGGTCTGATAAGGTATAAGGAGTTATTTCAATTTTGTTATATCTGTTGAGGTTTGCTTTGTGACTGACCATGTGGTCAGTTTTGAGAAGGTTCTCTGAATTACTAAGAAGCGCATATATTCTTCTGTGTTTGGGTGAAATGTTCTATAGATATCTATTAGGTCCATTTGAGTCATACGGTCAGTTAGTTTCATTATTTCTTTGTTTAGTTCCCATGTCGATGGTTCTGGAAAAAATTACATGAAAAAAATTCTTTGTTCATGTCTCTACTATGTCTTGCATTGTAAATGTCTGAGTTTGTTGTTCTTCTTTGCAATCAGATATCAAATATACTAATTAAATATATAGATATAGAAGATATAGATATAGATGTAGATATAGATATGATAGCTGTCTTAATTTCCAGTTTCCTGTCATCATATTTCTCCAGATGAAACTGTTCATCTCTTTAAAACTCATCTACATGGAGCATAATCATGAGGAGAAGAAACAAGAATTTACTACTAGATCTTTAGGTTATTAAGTAGAGGATTCATTCCTGTTATTTTACACATCTTACTTTCCAGATCCATAAATACAAGCCTGGGAAAGCAAAAGTAATATGTTAGGTGCTAAACAGTGTCATATCTTGCATATTGCCCAATTTCATCCCTGCCTGGTAAGATGCCACCTCCTCATAAGCACAGTAATGAAATGTTCAAGACTATTCCACAATTCTATTAATTTAATTTTGTGCATGACAGAGAATTTAAGAATCCCTCTGAATTTCACGAGTATGGAACAATTGCAATGCTTTATTTATTGTTAGATGAGTTCATGAATTAGACCTGCTACTGTAGTAAATGAGATGATGGTGGGTGAGGTGTCTGTATTTCTGCAGAAGTACTATGTACAGAGAATATGAGGACACATGCATATATAGTCTCTGTTTCCATAAAAGAAAAATGCTGCCACTTCTGCAGTTTGAGAGTTTAGTATAATTAACCAGCTTTCATAATCAGAGCTTACAATGTTAGGAAGCGACAAAGTATTAGAAATTGTTGGCTTCTTAGCAATTGCTTTAACCCAATCACATATTCTGAGTATATGTCTATTTCTGAGCTGATACAACACCTCTATTGTTGCCAGCCAGACCACGTATTTATTAGTCTGTTTGACAAGGAAGAGAGACAAGTGAGTGAACATAAGACCTAAATAAAACTATGAAACAAAGAGTTTGCATTAGATTTACTTGACGTAGCCAAGAACTTCCATCTGTTTAAGTTAGTTTCTTTTTGGGTATGACTCACTTCCACATTAGAAAACTCAGAGACTTAACAACTAGCTGAATTTTTCCCTTCTCTTGAGAGAACATTTCTCCACCTGCAAAAGTGACTTTTAATGATGTCTTATTAACTGTAATACTTTAAAGCATCTTATAAACATAAATATTTTCAAATAGTATCTTATGTATTGGAATGATGGTAAAGCATTTATTCAATATTAGTAAATTTGGAAACTAAACCTTTTACAGGGATAATTATTCTATGATTACAAAAGAGTACACAGTGCTTAGAGGCCTCAAAAGTACTTGAGAATAATGAGGAAATTTGGTGTTGGTGGAGAAATTCACTCATTTATGAGTTCATTCTATGATCCACCCTAATCATGTAGATGTATTCATTTAAAATATAATGAAAAGAATTTATAAGATCAAATTCAGTGCTACTGTGATTTCACTGTGTAGTGGTAAATAGTCCATCAAAATGAATCTGCTAGTCCATTGCAATGGAAAGTTGTGTTCCCAATTGTAGCTGATTGCATCATAATTGTTATGTTATTAGACATCTATTGAAATATGCGCACATATCAGGTTTATTAAGCCCATATATGTGGGCGGTTAATAAATGTTGTTTCATATTCACTGTAATTAGATATAATTGACTCTAGCTTCACATTATGATATTTTAATATAAAAATCAAAGAAAATAAAATATCATGTAAGATATGTACTGCGAGTGTTATAACATTAAGTAAAACATTATTGTCTCTTACAGAAACATGACTTTTTTCAAACACACACATTTAGCAGACTCTGTCTCCATCACTTTACATGTGCCCTGTTTCCATCATTGCTTTCTGGACCAGTATCTTATCAGCTATTTATTATTTAAAATGAGAAATCATTTTACTAGGCCCTGAACACTGTCTAGAAAACTCTGAGTACATTACAAAATCAAGAACAACACCTTAAAATAATATTCAGCGTCCTGCATGATTGAAAGAGAGACATTGTCCAGCTCTTACATGCTCTAAAGCATCTCCTCTCTCTTTTCTCTCTTCTCTCTTCTCTCTTCTCTCTCTCTCTCTCACTCT
>NW_022196914.1:15291637-15310722 GCF_008632895.1 Mastomys coucha
TCTCTCTCTCTCTCTCTCTCTCTCTCTCTCTCTCTCATTTATGACCTCATGTAGAGTAATCAACTCCTGAATGCATTGAAATTCCAGGTCATAAGTCAATGTCTGAGAGTTTTTACTACTTCAATTTAGATAGAATTATTAAACTACTTTGTATTCTTTGTTTTTCCAATTTTCACAAATCTTTAGGTAAACACATCATCTGACATTGTTTTTTCCCATGATCTGTCTACATTCCTGAAATAAGGTTGCCAGAGCCCTCCAGAAAGAGAACTGACAATGAGTGCCAATTTGATAGGACAATAAGAATTTGATATGACAGCCATCAATTGGTTTGAAATATATAATGGAAAAATTAGGTTCTGCTATAAAAATACATACTGACTACCTTGACTGTCTAGATTTAAAATATTTAAGATGTAATCACAATGCAGAGAAAATTATTTAAAAAGTCAATAATGCCTAGAGTCAAGGTGGATATTAAAACATCTCATATATTCACAGTGAAATTCAAATTAATCTATATTATGGAATTTATTTTGGAATGAAGATCAAAGCTTAAAAATGCTTCTTAACATTTTCCGTGTTACAAAACTTTCTCTCTTATAGCATCTTACATAATTAAAAGATTTATATAACATATAAAAGGCATGCAAAAAGAAAAATACTATCGACCTATATTAAAAACTCACACCCTCTGGGTAAACAATTGCAGCAGATAGCTCTACCCTGTCTCCTGTGCCCTCTATTGCCTGGTTCACAGCTCATCCTGCATTCCCAGAGGCCTGGTGCCATCTGCAACTACAAGGTGAAATCCCTTGACACCAAGTCACTGCTTTTTGGGTCCGCTGTGGGTAAGCCCAGCAGTGATGATCCTGTTCTTCATCCTGTTCTCTATGCACTCCATCAGCCAACACACTCTTCTACCTGCATCTCCAGTGGCCTGCTGCTATCAGGGACTACCAGATGAGTCTCAAAGTACAAACCACAAACCATAAGAAATTCAAGAAGAAGGAAGTCCAAAGTATGGATACTTCGTTACTTCTTAAAAGGGGGAACAAAATACCCATGGAAGGAGTTGTAGAGACTAACTATGGAGCAGAGACTAAAGGAAGGACAATTCAGAGACTGCTCCACCTGGGAATCCTTCCCATATTCAATCTTCAAATCTAGACACTATTTTGGATGCCAACAAGTGCTGGATGACAGGAGCCTGAGATAGTTGTCTCCTGAGAGGCTCTGACAGTACCCGACTAATATAGAAGTAGAGGCTCACAGCCATCCATTGGACTGAGTACAGGGTCCCCAATGAAGGAGCTAGAGAAAGGATTCAAGGAGCTTAAGGGTTTGCAGCCCCTTAGGATGAACAACAATATGAACTAACTAGTACCCTCAGACCTCCTAGAGACTAAACCACCAACCAAAGAGTACACATGGTGGGACTCAGGGCTCCAGCAGCATGTGTGTAGCAGAAGCAGAGGATGGCCAAGTCGGTCATCAATGGGAGGAGAGGCCCTTGGCTCTGTGAAGGTTCTATGCCCCAGTGTAGGAGAATGCCAGGGCCAGCAAGCAGGAGGAGGTGGGGTGGTGAGCAAGGATAGGGGGAGGGAACAGGGGATTGTTGTAAATTTTTTTGTCTCTCTTTTTTTTTTTTTTTGAGGGGAAACTGGGAAAGGCGATATTGTAAATAAAGAAAATATCCAATAAAAAATAAATAAAAAAATATAAAGCAACCAACACTTTCAAAAAAAAAGTTTTCCAAGAAAATAGAACCAAGAAACATGCTGTAGTATCCATTTTAATATCTAAGAAAGTATACTTTCAACCAAAATCAATTCAAAGAAATGGGGAAGGATTCATCAAAGGAATTGCACAGGAATTAAGGAATTCCTAAGAGAATGTCTTAATTATGAACATCTGTGCCACAAATGCAAGGGCACCCACATTCATAAAATAAACATTAATAAAGATTATATCACCCATCAAACCCCACACATTAATAGTGGGAGACTTCAGAATCTCACTCTCACCAACGAATGGGTCATCAGCACAGGAACTAAACAGAGAAATAATGAAACTAACTGACATTATGGACCTAACATTGTTTTTAAACTATTTTTATTGGATATTTTCTTTATTTACATTTCAAATGTTATCCCCTTTCCAGGTCTCCCCTCCAGAAACCTATCTCATCCTCCCTCCTCCTGCCTCTATGAGGGCACTATCCCACCCACCCATCCACTCCTGCCTTCTTGCCCTGACATTTCCCCTATGCTGGGACGCCGAAACCCTCAGACCCGAGAGCCACTCTTCCCACTGAGGTCCAACAAGGCCATTCCCTGCCACATATGTGGCTGGAGCCATGGGTCCCTCCATGTATACTCTTTTGTTGGTGGTCTATTACCTGGGAGCTCAGCGGATCTGGCCTGTTGACACTTGCTTCCCCACAAAGGGAACTTCAGCCATTGAACTTCTGAGAAAAAGTAAAGTGTTTCATGGAGAATATGGTCATTTTCCCAAAGCTTGTTAAATTTATTTTAAGCATATACCTAAGTGAAGTTATTCCCTTTAAGTTTTTACATTTTGTACATATCCACTCATGCATGTATATAACAGTATCTATGCATTCATGCATTAGTTCCTCTATCATCTATTATTTTGTCTGTACACACATACACACACCTTAAGAGATGTATCTGATAAAAACATGTATCTCACTTGGGCTTTATAGTCTGATTTTCTTTCTCTCTTTCTTTCTTTCTTCCTTTCTATCTTTCTCATTCTACTTTCTCTTGCTTCTGTTTAGTTATTTGGTCAAAGCATTTTTACAGATGTTTTCAGGGCCTTTTGATGAAATTATCATCATAGACCTCTTCCTAATATTTTAATAATTGCATTTTTATAGAAGTTTGCATACTGGAGCTTATCTCCACATGGTGTTATTCAAAGATAGGCTAATTCGGAGGTGATTAGATCATAGGACAGTGTTCCTCTAAACATGATTAAGTACTGTATGGTAGAGGACAAGAGCAGATGGTTTGCGTCTATTGAGATAGTTTGCTTACCTGCTATTTAGAAAAAAAATGCTATCATTAGAACATGAATGTATTGGCACAGTGATCTTGAACTCTGCTGACATGAGGGCTGTAGAGAGTATGGTAATAAGTTTTGTCGTATTTTTGTGACATAGATTGAGTGTAATAATATATGAAGATGCTCTCCAAAGCCAATAGTGATTGTCCTTATGAGATGCACAGAAGAAACAGGTACACAAATAACTGAGGAATGTGACAACCAAGGCAGGATTTAGTAAAAAGGAAAAACTGATTCTGTCCTACAGTGTACAAACCTCCCCTGTGCCATTTCAGGCAGAACAAAAACAAAATACAAAAAAAACAATAAACGTATGTTGTTTGACAACAGCTAAGCTGAGGGATTTTTAAGGAAACCCTCCCAGAAAATTACTGAAAGATCATGTCAGTTCTGAGACTGAAGCAGGTAAAAGAGAAAGTAAACAGACACATTCCAGAGTTGTAGAGAACGTCTACATGGTACTCTAAGAAATTCAGAATACATAATAAATTCAACAACGACATTTGAGAAGACACAACCTACATCATATGAGAAGCAATAGAGAAAAACTGCTCTTTCAGCATCCATTCAAAAACAGATGCCCTTACCATCCATGTGTCAACACTGACTAACTCACTTAGGTCAGGAGAGATGAATATGGGAGTTGACATTTGCATTTCATGAATAAAAGTCATTGGTAGCCTGTGAACAATTGCTCAGTTTTCTGAAATAGGAACAGGCTGATTCTGCATTTCAATAGAGACTATCATGGGAGGAAGTGAACACTCTGGGTAAAGATAGGTGTTTCATAGAATAGTTTTCTTAATGGGAAAAGAAAGAATTTCATAGGCAGGCAGAATAATGTAATTATACTAAGTATGTGTGAACTCATGTATGAGTATGTATATGCATATGCAGGTATATGTGCATGTGTTATCACAACCCTCATTGTATATATGTGAACATGCCTGTGGGCTATAGGGGTGTATTTTGTGTACGAGTATGTTTGTTTTTGACTAGGTAGAATGTTTTGAAACTTCACTATCTCAGCCATCAGTGAACCATCATTACAAAGAGTAAAACGATAGGAGCAAAGATAATTAAAACTTACCTAAAGTACATTTTGAGAAGAGATTTATCAGAAATTTATAGAGAGAAGGTTCTCTTATTAGAATGAATTTGTAAGCAAGAGATCATAAAATGGGGGCTTCTGGCAGTTCTCTGACTCACTATATTTTAATTCAATTTCTCTTTCTCAGAAGAGTGAATAAATTTACTACTTTAATTTTGTAATTGGACAAGGGGAGAGTTATTTGATTTTATCTTATTCTTCAAATACCCAGTTTGGCTGATTATAAAGAATAAAACAAGGGCAGTCACTTTTTACATTAGCTGTGGGTTATTGATGAGTAAATGAAGTTCCAGCAGTGGCTTGTACGTCTGCTTCACTTTTGTAATGGAAAACTTTCTAAGCCAATGCTCTCTCTCTCTCTCTCTCTCTCTCTCTCTCTCTCTCTCTCTCTCTCTCTCTCTCTCTCTCTCTGCTTCCTTTCCCATCCCCCCCATAACTCACTTTTCCTTTTCACTTTATTTTCCTATTGATTTTAGGACATTACATAGAATGCCACCTGCAATTTGTTTTCTCTTGCTCTGTCTTCCTCATTTTTAAACAACATTATCATCACACAATGTTAAGTCAATAAAAGGGACACTGATAAGACCTTTCCCCAATTTCGTTTTTCTTTATTGGAAATAGATTTTTTTTTGTATAATTAAGATATGGTTTTTGCTCTCTGACTCCTTCTAGATCCTCCACTGAATCCCTTCCGTTGGAATCTACAAGCTCTCTGTCTGTAGTTAGGAAACAAATGGCCATCTAAAAAGTAGTAATAAAATAAAATAAGATGAAACAAAACAACCAAATTGCAATAGAACAAAACAAAAAGCAAACAAGAAAAAGAGACACCAGAAAAGCATGAGGTACACATGTCCACGCAATGCTGAAATAAAACCTGCCTTTCATGTAGTTAAGTGTTGAGAATTTTTTTCTCCCTCTTCTCTCTTACTCATTTTCTTCTTCTCCTCTCCCCTTTCTCTCTCTTCATGTTCTCTCTCTCCTCTTTCTCTCTCTTTCTCTCTCTCTTTCTCTCTCTCTTTCTCTCTCTCTTTCTCTCTCAACTTATATTCTTTATTAACAGTTTTGGATTAAACAAGAAAATAAAATACTTTTCTTGATATGTTGGAGGGATATATTTAATTGGCTGAAATTAATTTATAATTAATTAATCTAAGTCAATTGGCTGACTATAGGAGTTGGGGTTCTAGCAGGAATAAGTCAATACTTGTTTTACATCCATATTGTAAGTGTTCATGATAGACAATGTCAGTATCCAATTATTTAAGTTTGTAAACCAAAAAGAAAATTTATTCTTTGATTATATCATTATGCTAAAAGATGGTAATTAGAGGTGCTTTAGAAAACCAGTACAATTTTAAAATAGTAAGCACCTCTTTGTCTGTTCCATGTGAATATATTGCTGCTGGTGACAAATAGTCAGAGTCTCATAGTCCTAAGCCACAGAGCCACTAGTGACAGTTTGTCAATCCCAACAAAGAAATCTCTGACATATAGCCAATATCAAGAGAGCTCTTTGCTCTGAAATCTAGACCTTGCAAGTATTTCCCAGAATACATTTATTGTACTGTAAATATCTTAGCTTAGACCAAAACCTGGCTAACAATTCTGTGGGTAGTAATGGCCTTTAATTGCTAGATGTATTAACTTTTTATTGTGAGAAATTGCAAGTTTCTGAGGTATAAAATAAAATTGCTTTGTACTTGAACCATAGTAGGGGTAAAGAAGAGAGCCATTTATTTTTGATGGTCTAGAAAACAGATACATTGATAATGGTTTAAAGGATAGTTCAAGAAAATCTATCCTTCACCTTAGAGGCATAATGATCTTTAACACATTGAATAAGAAAAGGAGATTGTTAAAAACTCATCTTTTTATTTATAATATTTTACAAATGTATTTGTAATTTGTTTTATTTTATTTTTATTAGATACTTTCTTTATTTACATGTCATATGATTTCTCCTTTCCCAGTTTCCCCTCCATAAAACAAACAAACAAACAAACAAAAACAACAAGAACAAACCCCTGTTGCCTCCCCCTCCCCATGCTTGTCACCCCGCCCTCTCCCACTTATTCGCCCTGGCATTCCCCTACACTGGGGTACAGAATCTTCACAGGGCCAAGGGCCTCTCCTCCAGTTGATGATCGACTTTGCAATCCTCTACTATACCCATGCTGCCAGAACAATCAGTCCCACCATGTATAGTTCTTGGTTGGTGCTTGAGTCCCTGGGAGCTCTGGATCTGGAGAATATCATCCTAAGTGAGGTAACCCAATCACAAAAGAACACACATGGTATACACTCTCTGATAAATGGTTATTAGCCCAGAAGTTTGGAATACAGGAAGAACAACCCACAAACCACAAGAAACTCAAGAAGAAGGAAGACTAAAATGTGGACATTTAATTCCTTCTTAAAAGGGGGAACCAAATACCCACGGAAGGAGTTGCAGATATTAACTATGGAGCAGAGACTGAAGAAAGGACAAGATAGCCTAATATAGCTAACTCCTGAGAGGCTCTGACAGTACCTGATTAATACAGATGTAGAGGCTCACAGCCAACCATTGAACTGAGTACAGGGTCCCCAATGAAGGAGTTAGAGAAAGGACCAAAGAAGCTGAAGGGTTTGCAGCCCCTTAGGACGAACAACAATATGAACTAACTAGTATTTGTAATTTTTAAATAACCTAATCAACTCACTGGAGAACATAGAATTCTTGGCTACAAAGAGATTGTGAAATCTCTAAGATTTGGCATTTTGACCTAACCAAAGGCAAGGCACATTGTGGAATTCAGTAGAATCTGATAAATCCTATAGTCTATTACAACCAAATTTCTCTAACTTGAGCATAACTGTAACAAGTCTGGTGGTGAACTGCTCAAATGGGATTGATTAATCAAGAAGATTGCTATATTTATGAAATATGAGCTAGAAATGGGTCTCTTTTGTTAAAGATTAATATAACTCAATGGAAAGTGTAAAAGAAAATCTCTTTGGGTATGAATCAAAATTCTGCCTCATAGGAACACTTTATATAATATTTTTTACTTTTATATATAGACTCATTGGCTATAAATATCTCTTTATGATTCTAAACTGTTTCCAGTTTATAGCTGTTATGAATGGAGTAGTCCAAGAGTAATATGGTTGGATCATATGGTACATCACATTTCACCTTTTTAAAAAACTCTATACTGGTTCCCAAAATATGTGGTAGTTTGCATTCCTATCTCTAACAAATGTCTTCTCCTTTCCATGCCTCCTTTCTTTCCTTCATTCTTTCCCTTCTTATTTCCTTTTTTCCTTTTTTACTTTTTAATTAACCTTGGCCATTCTGACTACTCTAAGATGAAAACGCAAAGTAGTTTGAATTTTCATTTCTGTGATGGCTAACTAAATATGTTGTACATTTTTGGGGTGTTTCTCAACCCCTGCATTTCATCTTTTGAGAACAACCTGTATAGTCCTATAGCCTATATAGTCCAATGACTTGTATAGTCCTACAACCTGTATTGTCCTATGACCTCTATAGATCTATAGCCTGTATAGTCCTATAGCCTGTATAGTCCTATAGCCTGTATAGTCCTATGACCTGTATAGTTCTATAGCCTGTACAGTCCTATAGCCTGTATAGTCCTATAGTCTGTATAGTCCTACAACCTGTATAGTCCTATGACTTGTATAGTTCTATAGCCTGTATAGTTCTATAGCCTGTATAATCCTATGACCTGTATAGTCCTACAACCTGTATAGTCCTATGACTATATTTTTGCCTTGATCACATTAATATTTACAAATTATTTCGTCTAAAGTAATGGTCAGATTTACACATTTACAAAGTTTAAAAACACATTACAAGAAACTCAAGTATTTTGTGTCATTAATATCCCTTTCCAAGAAGGAACATAAACAACATATACCCCTTTTCCTAAAGACCCCAGGGAAAACTGTAACATGATACCCACAAAGTTCATTCAAGTCTCCGGGATACCAGTCAGCTACTCCATTTTAAAATTACATATCATATATATATATATAATATATATTCCAAACAAAATTCTTCTATGTAGCCCTGAATGTCCTCAAACTTGCTCTGTAGACCAGATTGGCCTCAAACACTAAGATCTGCCTTTCTCTGCCTCCCAAGGGCTGAGATTATAGGAGTGGCCCAGACATTATTTGTTCTTAATGTTCAGTTATTTTCTTCTTTTTTTTTATATTCTTGATACTATATTTCTGCCAGATATACAATTGTAAAGTTTTTTTCATATTCTACAGGCTGCTGTTTTGCTCAAATGATGGTGTACTATGTTTTTTTGTTTGTTTGTTTCATGAGGTCCCATGTATTAATTGATGTTCTTAATGCTTGTGCTATCAGAAAAGCCATTCGTGTGCCACTGAATTTAATCTTATTTCCTACATTCTCTTCTATCAAATACTGCCTGTTTTTGTGTGTCAATTTGACACAAGGAGTCATCAGTAAGGAAAGACCCTCCAGTTGAGAAATTACCTCCATGAAAACGCAGCTGTAAGACATTTTCTCAATTCGTGATCAATAGGGGAGGGCACAGTGCATGGTGGGTAGTGCTGTCCCTGGTCTTGTATAAGAAAACAGGAAGGGCAAGTCATGTGAAACAAGCCAGGAAGCATCACACTACATGGCCTCTGCATCAGCTCCTGACTCCAAATCCAGCCCTGCTTGAGTTCCTGTCCTAACCTCATCCAATGATAAACTATTATTTGCAAGTGTAAGCTACCAAACCCTTTCCTGCCTGACCTGCTTTTCGGTCATGGTGTTTCATGGCAGCAGTAGAAACTCTAAGACACTGGTCTTATGCTGAGGCATGCGATCTACTTGGAGTTGTTTTATGCAGGATGAGAGGTGGTTCTGACTTTATTCTTCTACTTGCAGCTAGCCAGTTTGACCAGAACCAATTTTTAAGATGATCTTTTGTTTGTTTTTGTGTACTTTTGGCTTCTTTGTCTAAAATCATGTGTCTCTAGCTGTATGACATTGTTTCTGGGTCTTCAATTCTATTTTTTAGATTCATGTGCCTGTTTTTATACCATACTATTCTGTTTTCATTCAAAATGTATTACCTCTTAGTACAGAATGAGATTGGTGACAGTGGTACAGCCAGCAGTTATTTCATTATTCAGGATTAGCTTAGATATCCTAGGTTTTTGTGTCTAGATATGAAGTTTAAGATTGCTTTTTAAAAATTTATGTGAAGAATTTTGTTGGAATTTTGATTGTTATTACATTTAGTCTGTAGATTTCTTCTGGGAGGATTTCTCTGGGCAACATTCACAATATTTATTTTATCTGTGGAGCATAGAAGGTCTTTCTATTTTCTGATGCCTTCCTCAGTTTTATTATGCAAAACTTTCACTTATTTGTGACACATTTTCCCAAGATATAAGTTTTGGGACTATTGAAAATTATTGGTTCCCATATTTATTTCTCAAAATGCTTGAATGTGTAAGAAGAGAGGATGCTGTTTTCAGGATTACTTGTGCATGAAGACAGGCTACTGATTTTATGATAATATGTGTCCTGCTATTTTAGAGAAAGTGTTTATTAGTTTCAGATGTTTCTTGATATAGTCTTTAGGGTCTTTCATATACAAATTCATTTCATCTGTAAATGAGGATACTTTGATTCTTCCTTTCCTATTTACATTCACTTGATCTCCTTCAGTTGTCTTATTGCTGTAGTTAAACTTTAAGTACTATATTGAATAGGTGTGGACAAAGTAGATAACCTTTTACCTAATTTTAGTGAAAATGCTTTGAATTTCTCTCCATTTAAAATCATATTTATTATAGGTTTACTATATATCACTGTTATTATGTTGGCCAATGTCCCTTGTTACCTAATCCCTCGAGTATTATTATCATGAAGACATGTTGGATTCTGCTCTGAAATATATACAAAATACTAAATGCTCAGAAGAAGGTTTTTTTTTTTTCCAGCCAACCTCACAGTATGATGTTCTCTATTACTTCTTTAAAGATTTTTACTTAAAAATATATTTCTTTTTACAGAAAGAATTTTGATTGAGACTGTCATGAATTTAGAAATATATACAAAATTGCCAAATATCAAAAAAACATGTATATCAGTCAGAATTACACAGATTTTGAGACTAAGCTTTTCAATTATATATATTTTTCACACACACACACACACACACACACACACTCACACACACACACACATATATATGTATGTATGTATATATATGGCATAACTAAATTCTAAGCATTAGGAATACAATATTTTAAGTCCTTTCCATCCTTCTTTTGTCCTGAAACTAATTTACAAATGAAAATTAAAAATAAAATTTGAAAAAGTAGACTATGAAAGTTTAAGTGAATAAAAGTGTCATATAAAAAATCTGGGTCCACTGGAGGTGACAGTCAAGACTCACAAGACTCAATGGGGGTGACCTTAGACAAAATGCCCTACATTAGGGAGAGGGAACTGGAGGTCCAGGTTTCCTAAACCACAGTCAAAATTCCTGACCCAGAATTGTTCCTGTCTAAAAGAATTGAAGGAACAAAAATGGGGAAGAGACTGAAGGAAACGTGGTCCAATGACCAGCCCAACTTGGGATCCATCTCATGGAGACACCAAGGGCTGACACTTCTATGCTGTGATGTGCTTGCAGACGTTAGCCTGGCATGACTGTCCTCTGAGACAGCAGCAGCAACTGACTGAGACAGAAACAGATACTTACACCAAACCACTGGACTGAAGTCAGGGACCCCTAAGGTCGAATTAGGGGAAGGATTGAAAAAACTTGAAGGGAGAGTAACCTCAGTGGAAGACCAGCAGTCTCCCAGACCCCAGGGAGCTCCCAGAGACTGACACACCAGCCAGGAGCATACAGGGGCTAGACTGAGGCCCCTGACACATATGTAGCAAAGGTCTGTCTGGTCTGGTAGAAGATGTACTTAATCCTAGAGAGACTTGAGGCCCCAGGGAAATGGGAGGCCTAATGTCCAGAGAGCACCATCTCTAGGAGGTAAGGGGGAGGAGGAATGGGATGAGAAACTGTGGGGCGGGGAATGAGGGGAGGCAATGATTGAAATGTAAATAAATAAAATAATAAAAAAAATCTGGGTCAAGTTAGAAATGCATTAAAGTATCTTTAGGTGTAATAGAATGAGCAAGGCAGGAGTACTCTCTTTAGAAGACCATCAAATAGTAACAGAGACTATACATGTCCTAAATCACTTCAAAATATTGCTACATACAATACAAGGTAAAACACTAAGAAATAAATCCTTTCAATTCACATCAAATTTCACAATGGAAAAGCATATTGAACATAAAAAGAAATAAAAGTAAAAGGAAACATAAATGCCCTAGGAAGAACATCAAAAGGTTAAAATAGGCTGTGTTTAAGTAGAGCACTGTAGGCTGACAGAATGAACTGGTGCCTTTATCTTGTGTGTTGATCACACACATTTAAATTTCTAAATAGATATTCCCCATAATCCATTCAGAAATACATTTCTTGCTGGTTTTGCCTCCCATAGATACTATTTTATACTGAAAGTGGTCCTTAGGAGGCTATGAATAATTGAAAAGGAAAGATAAGGCATGCAGTAAAAAAAAGAAAGGCCACTCTTCGGAAATATTTTTTACAATGCCGAATAAGAAGCACTTGAATGGATTCGTGATGTTCTATTTGTGGTATTATCTGAGAGCAAGGGTTCTTCATATCTTTGTAGACTAGAAACGAACACTTCAATCACAACATTACCAAGAAGCATACACAAACACACACAAAAAATATATATCAAAAGCAGGACCATGTGATCAAAAGCCATGTTGTAGGACCTCATATTGGCAATCTGTTCACTTAAACACACAGATGGGCTTCAGGCAGTAGAAAGAGACATTGCTTGTTTATCATTGTCATGACAAATAACTATCATTATAAATATTTGGTCAAATTGTTCATGTTAATTTGTTTCTTTCATTTTGGCATTTAAGATTAAAGAAAAAACTATTAACATTGGTTATAGTCTTGATCATAGCAGCAATTGTGAAAATAGAAAATGAAAAATGAAAGTTTACAAACTGAAAGCAGATGCTAACTATTATATTAAATATTGCTGCTCTTCTCAGAATACATATGTTGATATCTACTTCTCAGGACTTTTAATTTGCAGATAATTAGGTGATGATAGTGAGTCATTATGAATTGGATTAATCCCCATTAGAAGGGGAAAGTGTTAGCTTGTTCTTCACCAGCATGCTGGAACATAACATGAGCTTAACATGAAAACACAAAGAGCTACCTCAGCAGAGCAGGCTAGAACTCTGATTTTAATTGCTCACTTTACAGCACTGTGAGAATTACAATTCTGTGATATATACCCTGTCTAGACTCTACTGTGTTAGTATAGAGGCCTGACAAAGGAGACAATGCATGCACAAGTCAGTTGGTTACAAATATATACCATATACCATTATGTCATATATTTTTGTAAATACATTCATAGGATCTTATGAAAAATTCTAAAAAAAATAGAACCAAATTCTGATTTTGACTCTTTTATAGACTAGTTGTCCTCATACAACTTTGTAAGTATAGATTCTGTTCATGGACTCCAAAATTTATATTTAGTACATGTGTCATTTGTCTCAGCTAATCTCATATTTAAAGTTGCAATGCATATTCTTGCTCTATTTCTATACTAACGGTGCAAAGAAAAAAATGAGATTGTCTTCATATCATCAATTGTTCATCAAGTACCAAAACAAATAACATAACTACTTCCTGTGTCATTTTTATGCGTTTTACCAAGAGCAACCATGGAACTAGATTGGCATTTGTTTAAGAAGCTGTGAGTCACTCATAATATAAAAATTCATGCAGAAAACACATGGAGTCTTATCTTGTACTAGAAAACAGGTGACATCATCAAAAATTGTTTCAGGTGTTTTGTTTTTGTAAATAATTTTAACCATCTGGAATGATATTTTCTAGTGTATAAATGAACATTTTCTTTTGATAGTCTCACAATCAAAAGTATATATATATATATATATATATATATATATATATATATGTATGTATAATCTTCAAGAACTTTTCATTTTTAACTTCTAGAAAAGGCATTGCATTACAGCTGCATATTAGTTCACCAAAGACCTTATCCAAGAACACAAAGAAACACAATTATATTTCCAGAAGTACTGACTATTCCCCTAAATTGCAGTCATCAGAAGAACCAGCTGCAATGATCCTCCTTAGATTTTGGCTGCAGGCAAATAAAGTGTTAGAAGTACTTTTGGGAAAGGGATGCAGAAAAATGAAATGAGGTAACTAATTATTGAATTAAGTTCATGTAGCTTGGGGGAAAAAGTCATTTGTGAAGAGCACATAGCCCACTAAAAACCTGTGCTATGTAAGTTTAAAAGACATCATATCCATAAACCTGCTTTGTCCTTTCCTGGTTTATTTAATGTATTTATTGCTAACATCATTATATTATCCATCATTCGTTGAGACTAGGATGTCTATCTATTAAGTTCTTCCTAGGGGCCTGTATATTGACACTTTCACAATCTAGGTTTTGATAGGAATCTGAACTTTTTACATTTTTCAAAGTTTCTAGAAAAAAAGTTTGTAAAATCTTGTTCCAAGCCTCAACTGACAGTATCTAATTAACCTTTTTTTTTTTTCTTTAGCCACCCCCAGGAAAGACATTTAAAAGGATACAACAGGAACAAATGCAAAATTGCTCTTAAATGGCTCTGAGAGATAATCAACTGTTCTGTCTTTGGAATCTCGATTCTGGAATTCCAGAGGATAATTTTCATCTTTTAAAAAGCAACATGTGTTATGTGCTATTGTTTATAGGTGTCAGCCCACGAATAAGAAATAATGCAATTAATTGTTGCCTATCCCTTCATTGGGCATTTACATTCCATCTGTACAGTACTCAAATCCTCCGGCACAAATAATAATTCTGTGGCTTTCTCTTTTCTCAGATTTTTTTTTTAAATTTTGGTCAGTGCTTTCTTTTACAAAAGAACGTGCTTATGTCATAATTTAAACATACTGTGTAATCCTAATTTATTTAAATTCTATATAAGTTAAAAGGGTTACTTCACAAAGAGAGCTGTATTCTAAATTTTAAGAAAAAAACAGATATGACTGATTTAGTTTAAGGTCACATTAACTCAATATGAAAGCAGCAAAATTGCGACTCATGCTAGAAACATATAAGCACTTTTAGATCTATTTTCACCTATTTACTCTGTGTTGATTTGTTGGTAACTTGAACATTTCTATTTGCCCTTTGTATTTTACTTTTCTTTGAGGGAGGATATGACAATGCTAGCACAGTCTGGGAGCATTACAAGGGCAATGCTTGGCAAAGGAACATGGAGGAACTTTTCAAAGTGCTCCTCTTGCCTGCAGTATCATAGACAGCTGTAGGATGTTATGAAGGATTCATTAATAAAGTCTGGATGAAGTGGAATAGGCTTGATACTTTATAGATACCACGTACCCCATTTATCTGTGTTAACTGGCTGAATCTTTTGTGCCCGGCTAGTGCATAATTAACATGTCACTATAAAACTGCTCAGTGTTTGGAAGAATAAATTCACATTCCATTAAATAAGGATCATCACCACTTTAATGATCTGCATGTTGCATTTTAATAGCCATATAAGTAACCAGAAAATTAAATAGGTCTTTTATCTAATATGCATTTTCACATTTAAGAGTACTCCTTGCAAAAGATAACTGGGATGGCTGCAACTGATCAGGGTCCATTAATGTGAGATTGCTTGTGAAGTAGTACATTTTCTAATACCCGGTGTGTGGAAATGTTATGCAAATTATTTGTAAATGTGAAATCCTCAAGAGCAAAGCCACATTAACTGTTCCTATTGCGAAGGTATGCTCAATAATTCACAACCATCAATAGCCGAACTGAAAATAAATTGTTTCTCTGCAGTTGTGAGCTGCTGTAGAAATGGAAACAGCACCATCTTCTGGATTTCAGGAGCTCAGAACGGCTCATGGACTGCTGCTTTCATCTGTCAAAGTTCCAAATGATAACCAAAGTTGCATGTGAACACTTGTAAAAAACACTGTACAGTCTTTTTAAAAAGTCTAAAACATAAAGGTGTATATAGTTTCTAACTAAGCTATGCGTCAATAAGATATAAGCATTTTTATGGTTTAAAGTTTTATATATTATTCCCAGTTACATCTTCCAGTACAATAAATGTGATTTTTGATCTAGATTATTTTGGTTCTTCATGGCCATTACAAATTTATAAAAGCCTCCAAGTGGTGAATACTTAATAAATAAAATAACCTTTTTGGGAGAAAGTAAAACAAAAAATACATTTACCATCTATAAATACAAACACTGTGTCTCACTGAAACGTAAAGTGAATGAATAAATAAATAAACTTCCAAAAAAGAAATGCAAGCATGAGAAATTGGCTAAGACTTTCATAGTTAAGAAAGTAATTTAATCATCTTTTCTTACTAATCATTAGCTGTGAGGTGAAAAGATTTTCAAATGCCAGTCTCCTATACCATCATCATAATCTCAGATCAAATAAGAACCTCATGAAGACGACTTGTCAATATAAGTAGTATGTTGGAGATACTTTTACTTTTCCTGATGGGAGAAAATCGAAAAGTTGGGGGGCATTGGAAGAAGAAACAAGATAGAAGGTCTATTAGGCTAGATACTGTAAGAATGCTGAAGGAGATGGAGTTTTTCTACCCTGTTTCCTTCGTATAATTCTTCATCATCTCTTCCTTATCCCATGACATAGACCTCTAATTTTCTATTCCTCTTCTCCTGTCCTCACTCCTAGCAGTCCACTCTTGTAAGAGTTACTTTGTATGTTCAATGACACATGAGTCTCCAAACAGTTTACTCAAACAGTAAACTTTAGGCCATTCTAACTCCTGGCTTCTGCTCTGTGTGGGCTGAATGGTCTAGGCCAATTGTTGACCAATCTTCAAACCCTGATTGGTTCATACAAGACAATAAACTTGATTCTTCATCTCCTTGATGTTTTCCTCTATTGCTTAGTTTTTAACCAACTTGAACCTATAGACATTCCCAAACCACTCCATGATATCAAAAGTAGGTTTTGGCATTCATTTTTCCCTTCTGTTTCTTCAAGAAAATTTGTTTTGGATGAGGGTGTAAAATAGGACTTGAGGTGTCTTGGGGGTTAAGAGTTTGTACTGTTCAATAGAAGGCACACTTCTGAATCATTGTAGCCTCAGAGGGAGACTTACAACATCACTTAAATCCAGATCCACAGTGATCTAACAATCCTGGCTTCCTTGGATGTCTGCCCTTATATGGGCAAACAGACAAACACACACACTCACATACATGATTAAAATAAAATAAAAATTTAAAAAGGAAAATAAAGCATAAAAATATCAGGTATAAATATAAGGTAATGTTGAGTGATATTATTTGCAACCATGCTAATCTTCTTTCTCTCTTTCTTTCTTTCTTTCTTTCTTTCTTTCTTTCTTTCTTTCTTTCTTTCTTTCTTCTCTCTCTTTCTTTCTCCTCTTCCTCCTCCTCCTCTGCTTCTTCCTCCGCTTCCTCTCTTCCTCCTCCCCCTCCTTCTTCTTCATTTCTCAGGATAGAGGACCATCATTCACATCTCTTACTATAGCTCTTAATTCTACCACAACTTCAGGTTTTCTCTCACCAGTGTATTTTGTTTATTTGTATCTACCCATGTCTCTCCTTGTTCACTCTTTTACTTTCTCCCTCTTTATTTTTCCAACATATTCATGTATTTCTAATGAGCATGTAGACAATTTTTATAGCTTTCACTAAAAATCAACAAAATTATATTTATGTCACAAATTCACCTTATCTATAATGTCTACTTTATTAGAAAAATAAAATAAAATTGGTGTTATTAGTCTTTAGTCTCTAAAAGTCAAATAATTGCACATAATACTATGGTTTTGATGTGAGTACTTCCTGACTCTTTTATGAACATGAGTGGGTAACACAGAAGTAAGGTGTGCAGGTGTACGGTAAACATTCACATGATTGTCAACCACATAACTAATCATTATTAAATCATAATTAATTGAGCATAATAACACTACCTTTTGAAGTTTTCATAATGCTTATAATATATTCTCTAGAGACATAACACATTTTTAACTATCCATTTCCAATAGCTTCTCAGTAAGGGCATGTCTTTGTGCCCAACATTCTTTTCCATGAAGTCAACCACAATGACTTCACATGTGCAACCACCCTGCTGTATCAGAAGCAGTATCTTTGTATTCATCTACTACTTCTGGTTTGCAGCTCTTTCTGCCCTCCTTCCACAATAATCCCTGAAACTTGGAAGGAAAGGATGTGATATTGATATCCCAGTTAGGCCTGAGAATTCCACAATCTCTTATTTTGTGTAATGTGACCAATTGTAGGTCTCTGTGTCATTTATCATCTCCTGGATAAGGCATAATTCTATGAGGAGGGTTAGAAGTTGCATCAATATTGATATGGGAATAATGACAGGTCACTATGAGTTGTCTTTCTACCTTCCTTCCTTCCTTCCTTCCTTCCTTCCTTCCTCCCTCCCTCCCTCCCTCCCTCCCTTTCTTTCTTCTTTTTTTCGTTTAAGACAGGGCTTCTCAGTGCAGCTCTGGCTGTGAAACTTTCTCTGTAGACTAGACTTCAACTCAGAGATCTGCCTGAGTTCTGCCTTCAGAGTGCCACCACTATCTGACTAAGAGTTAGTTGAATATTGTGTTTATTTCATAGTTTAATATTTAACATAATAAGAATAGAGGTTTATCCTCCTATGGCCTATGTCCTATTTATCTAGGTTTTTGTCCTCTGATCATGCTATCTGGTATAGGTTTCATCTTTTGGGGCAGGCCAAAAATAAATCAGAAAGTGGTTGGTTATCACCATGTCTTTAATTTAATATTGTACCAATGGGCTTGACTTATCAACGTGGTCATTATTGAAGCTCTCAGGGTTCTAAATGGAAAGTCTGACTTTTGTTATATCCCTCTAATAGTGTACATAATACCTTCCAGCACTTTGAAAACTACCCAGTAAGAATAATGTCCAGATGAATAATTTATTTCTCCATGTTTTATGGCACACTATGTGGTAACTCCAGGAATACAGTCTTACTGTGCAGTTCTAGAATAGAATGTAGCATTGACAATAGCCTGTAATATTTGTGGGTTTATGGGACCCTGCTAGCAATCAGCTCTTAAAAAGATAATCTTATTCTGTCATGGGACTTTCATTTGTTAGCCTGTGATGTTTGATGAAGTCATTAAGTATTAATTTTTCCTTTGTATATTTCTTGCCCTTCATTCTCATCCCCTAACCTACCTTAATCCTTTCTGTTTCATTATTCCACTTCATAATCCTTTCTATCACTGCACTCTTTCTTCCTTCCATTTAACTCTTCCATTAACCTATACTGATTCATCGAGCTCTATGAACATTGCTGATGACCATATTGTATCAAGAACAGACAGCATAATATAGCTAAACTGGAGAAATAAAACTTTTCTTTTTATACTTTTAAATATTTCTTTTATTTTTTTGAGATCATAATATAATTACATATGTCTACCTTTCCCTTTCCTCCCTCCTAATTCTGTAATACACCTTCCTGTTCCCTTTCACATTCAGAGACTCTTTTCAATTAATTGTTGATACATATATTTTTTCTTAAATACATAAATATAAACCTTCCCAATCTGTATAATGCTACTTGTATGTATGTTTGTAAGGACAAATAGACAAATAGATGGTATTGGAGATTATACTGATGTGCTCTTTTAGGGAAAACTATTTC
>NW_022196914.1:15310732-15349287 GCF_008632895.1 Mastomys coucha
CTCTGCCTCCCAAGTGCTGGGATTAAAGACGTGCACCACCACGCCCGGCTTCTCCTGCTTTTATAATTTCTTAGTTGCCCATATATTTGGAGGGTAGAGTGAGGCCTCATAGACATTTCTCTACTCATGTTAGCACATCTGTTGTTGCTGTTGTTCAATTTGTGTTTAATCAGTCTAATAATATTTCATTCTTAAAATATTTTATCTTTTAATATAAATGGCAAACGTCTATTATATAAAAATTGTTATTCAATGTAATGTTTTATATTTTAATATACTAATTTTGATTCATTGAGTACCTTTTCACACTTTTAATACAGAATTTTGTCTGAAAGAATAGAATTATAGTAGTTTGTATACATTTCTACCTGTAGATAGCAGCAAAATACTATAAACTGGGACCAGTATTTTATTTGCCACTTAAAGGTTTTATTTTAAGACATACAGAGCTCTATATTTTTACATCTCTTACAATGCCATTGTCTGATAGTTTTCTAAGTTTTGACAAAGGAATAAATAATCCTAAATCAATGTATTTAAATGGGGTTTCTATAAAGAATGACATTATCATATCCCGAAAACTATCGAACAATGTCTTAAATGTATTATAGATGGAGCTGAAATGCTGTTTTAAGAAACTGTTTTCTTAAACCCTGGTAGAAAATTCCTAAAATTAATGACTCAGAGGTGGATCATTTGACATTCTAAGATAGTTTGAACCTCATAGAGAATTTCAGGTCAAGCTAAGACTCTGTCTCAAAAAACACACAAATTTTGAAATCTTATATTGTCATTTTTTGTAAGTCAGATACATCCAGCAACTTTTTTGTGATAATAGAATGTTCTGTACCTACTTCACAAATGTAGTTGTCATTGGCTGTCTACCCCACATTGCTGCTGCAACAGCTTAAAGTTTTATATATTAGTTCATTTTAAAGCTAAAAAGTTATATTAATCAAATGGTAATGATTTATGGCTGTACAAGTATAAGATAATTCACAAGTTTATGAGATTAATAATCCCATAGGATTAAATTAAATGCTAATTAAAGTGTGTTATAATTTTCAATAACTAGTAGAATCTTTGATGCTAGAGTTTTTGATAAGAAAAAAGAAAATCTTTTGATTGGAGTTTTGAGCTACATGCAGTAACTAAAATAATTAAGTGTATAGCTTTGTCAAATTTAATCATTTATAACTTATTATGTAAAGGAACCATGTATTGATGTGGAACCTCTTATAGAATAAAAAATAAGGAAAAAAAAAGTAAAACCACCCCAAAATAGTATAGGTCTTAACCACAACACTTAAAACTATAAAACTTCTAGAAATAAAGCAAGGTAAAGTTTTTGGCAATGATTTTTTGAATATAATATCTGAAGAATAATCAGAAACTACAGAAAGCAATTAGACACATTGAAACTTTTCAAAGTAAAATCTTGTAAACAAAAACAACAACAATAAAAATAGACTAAAAAGGTATCCTGCAGACTCTCAGGAAATAGTTGGAAGTCATGTTTGTCATGAGCAATTAATATTTACAAAGAAATATCTCCTAAATTCAACAACAAATAAAAAACCAAAAGCTAAAATAATACAAATGTCCACTTAAACACTGCCATATTACTTAAATATTTCTTTGATAAAAAGACATGTAAATAGTCGACAACTATATGAAATGATGCTAAATGTTACAGATCATTAGTGAAATGTAAATAAAAACAGTGATTTTAGCTTGTAAGTGTTAGGATGACAATTATAAAGACTACAAATACAGATGAAAACACTTGTGATCTTGGAAGATGCAAAAGAAAGATGCAAGTAGGATTGCTTGCCACTAAGTTTGAGGATGTGTTCAATGCCTGGAGCCCATGGGGTTGAAGGAGAGAACCAACTCCCAGTTATCTGCTGACTTCCACTTGTATGCTTTGACATGCACACACTACACAAAAATAAAATAAAATAAAATAAAAGCAAATAAACAAAGCAAGCAAAACAAACAAAAACAATAAATAAAATACTGCTGCTGATGGGGATTTGAAAAAAAATGACTGTGACTTGGTAAGGGATTGCAGATAAGATTACTCAGTATGAAGTGAAAGACAAAATTTGAAGAGATAGCTTAGAATCTGGTAGTTCCATTTCTGGAAATATATATAAAATTTACATAGTGATCTGGTAGAAGTTCCTGTACATCCATTGCACCACTAGTCACAATAGTATAGATATAGAAACAAGCCAACACTATCCTATTGAACATTAATTTATAGATTTGATAGGTAATAGAACTTTTGTGTGTACATGTAGTGGAATATGATTAGTCTTTGAAAAGATAAAACTCAGTGAAAATGAATCTGGAAGCAATTATGCTGTGTGAAACAAGCCAGACACAGAAGGATAGTTTCTGCCTCATGAAAATTTGGTGAATTATATAAAATAGAAAACTCACATGATCAGGGAGCAGAAGGGCTGTTTCCAGGGAGAACAGAGTAACAAAACAGAGAACTTCATTCTAATATACACATATCCAGCTGTACAAAATGGGTAGGTACTATAGATTTGTGCTACATCATAAGACCAATGGTGAAAAATACTTCAGTGTATACTTGACTTAGAGTTTTATTGCTGTGAACAGACACCATGACAAAGACAGTTCTTGTAAGGATAGCATAGCATTTAATTGGGGCTGGCTTACAGGTTTAAAGGTTAAGTCCATTATCATCAATGAAGGTAGGCATGGTGCAAGAGTTGCTGAGAGTTCTACATCTTCTTCTGAAGGCTGCTAGCAGAATACTGACTGGCCGGCAGTTGGGAGTAGGGTCTTAAATCCCACACCACAGTGACACACCTACTACAACAACACCAAACCTCCTAGTAGTGCCACTCTGCAAGCCAAGCATATACAACCATCAAATCCCATTCCCTGGCCCATTATGGGCTTGTTCAAACATATGCGTCTATCGGGGCCATACCTAAGCATAGCATAATGCAAAATACATTAGGGCAACTTCCAGAGTCATGATAGTCTATACCAGTCTCAAAGTTCAAAGTTCAAAATCTCTTTTGAGATTCATCCAATCACTTAACTGTAATCCCCAAAGCAAGACAGGAAACCAGCTGGGTAAACACAAAACCACGTCTGATGTCAAAGCAGTCTTCAGATCCCAAATTCCTTTTTCATTTTTGGTGACTCCAACAAACTTTTTTCTCCTGGTCTGGCTCCACTCCCTGTTAGAAGCACTCCTCAGTAGATATCCTATGGATTTGGTATCTCAAAAATCTTGGGGTCTCCAAGGCAACTTCAGTGTTACAGATTCTGGGATCCACACAAGTCCTTTTGGGTCCTCCAAAGGGATGGCATCACTTCTTCAGCTCTGCCTTCTGTAGCACTCTAAGCTCAGGTTTACCCACTCCACTATCTCATGGTAACAACATCTCCAATACATTGAGGTCTTCTGACAAAACTAGTCTTCACTAATACCCTACCATAGGCTCTCTTCATGATGTCAAGCCTCAACTCCTTTGTATGACCCTTTCAGTCCTGGGCCAACCAACTGCAACCGAGACTGCACCTTCACCAATGGCCTTTCATGGCCTCTCACAGTACCAAGCCTCAGCTGCCCTTCATGTCCCCTTCCTGCCTTCAAAACAAGTACCACCTGAGTGACTGACTCTTCTACATTACCAAGTATAGTGGCAGCACAAGGTTCAACCTCAACTCTCTCTAGAACACAGCTTCTTTGTGCTCTCAGAAAACACGTTCCAGAAGATTTCACCACAGTAATGCTGGTCTCTTTTTAATCACTACTGATTTCTTATCTTTAGCTAACCAGCATCAAATGTCCCAGTAGTATTTTTTATTCTTAACTCTAAAGCCAGAGCTTCATGGCCAAAGCTGCTTGTAGGAGCTTTGGGTAACATGTCCCCCTTGTTCTATTACATTATAACTAGCTTTATGTTTTCCAATTCCTTCATTGCCTAAGCTTGGTTCTCCTGGAACTTGCTCTGTAGATTGACCTTGAACTCAAGAGATCTGCATACCTGTCTCCTGGGATTAAATGTTTAGCATCAGGCCTGAATCTAAACTTAGCTGGGTAGGATCTTGCCTGAAAGTCCCATTCCCTTAATCTGGTATTGCCTAGAATACAGATTCAGCTCCATTTTACTTCCTGGTGTCTTTTAATACTCAAACCATATATTTTATATTTTTCCTTTCTGAGCTTGCTATGCTTGTTCAAAATGCTCTTCATGAGACTTAACCAGAGAACAAAGTCTCTGCTGGGCTTTTTTGAGACTTCCTTTGTCAGTACAATTAATATAAATCTCTTTACCCATCTACAGGTAGACTCTTTGGACAAGGGCAAAAAGCCACATTTTTCACCAAAATACCACAAAAACAGTCTCTAAGCCACATACTGAAACTCTTCTCTGAAACCTCTTGGGCTAGGTCTGCACAGTTCACATCACTCATAGCAACAAAGTCTTCCATACTCCTACTAGGATGGCTCATTAAGCCCCACTTAAAACATTCCATGGCCTTTCCAAATCCAAAGTCTCCAAATCCACATTCTTCAAAACAAAAGTATCATCAGGCCTATTACAGCAATACCTTAGTCACTGGTACCACCTTCTGTCTTAGCTGGGATTTTACTGCTGTGAACAGACACCACGACCAAGTAAAGTCTTTTAAGGACAACATTTAATTGGGGCTGTCTTACAGGTTCAGAGGTTCAGTCCATTATCATCAAGGATCTGAGCTGTACTAATTTGTCTATCTGTTAAAAACCATATAACTGCCTGTCCCTTGCCAATTTGTCCTGGGATGCTTGTGCTCTGACAGCCTATCCTAAGGGTGCACTTTTCTGACCACATGTCTTTGTTTCATCCTGTTTGATGGTGACCTCTTCCCTTGTCTTTTCTCTCCCCTGGTCTTTCCTGGGATACCTCATTTGATTCTGAAATTCTGCCCTCCTCTCTCTACTGCCCCATCACAGGATCTAGCCTTTTACTACTCAATCAACTTCAAACTGGGAAGAAAGGTTTACACACAAAGATCAGTACATGTGAGAACGCAGTCCTCTGGACAGCAAACAAATATTGGGGTTCAGAATTTAGAATTTACATACATAGTACCACACCAAACCCCAACACTTGACTTCCTAACTCAGAATCATGATAAAGTAGATTTATACCATTTCAAGACACTGACCTTGAAATAAATTCTTAAATACAATAAAGTCTAAACTACAAGATTAATTTTATTTTTTTTTTTTTGGTGAGAGTTTTTGAATGAATAAAAACTGTAGAATATTCCAGGTTCTTTTGTGATAATCTTATTACAAGAGAAGAGATGAAAAGCCATTTGGCTCTTTACAAGTGATATTTTTTGAAGGACTTACAATAAAGGAAGAGTAACATGAGAATATTTTGTCAATATTGCTATACTGAAAACCTATCTTTTCTCTGTCTCTCTTTATATTTCTTTCTGTCCCTCCATCTCTCTGTGTCTATCAGTCCCGCTTTTTGGTCAGTCATTCTGTCTGTCTGTCTCTCCCTCTTCTGTGTTGTGTGTGTGTGTTCAGATAGGTGGTCACTTTGTGCAGTATATTTACTTGTGTGAATGTACATGTGGAAGCCAGAAGCCAACTTCAGGTGTCTCTTCTCAGTCTAACTTGTTTGAGATACAGTCTCTCAATGGCCTGCACTAATCAAATAGGCTAGGCTTGCTATTCTGTGAGCTCTAGGCTAAGCCTATCCTATCTCTAACTAATATTACAGGAATGAAGTACTATGCCCAGTTATTATAATTTCTTCTTTAAATATCATATGTGATCTACCAACCATCTCAGAAAAATATTTTCTCAACCAGTCTCAGAAATAGTTCTCTTATAAAATCTAACTTCCCTTGTTGTAAATTATAATAGAATCCTCGCTTTCTCTAGCAAATAATCTCAGATTTCAAATATCCCTAAGATCAGTGGGTTAGTACAATTTTTCTTTTAGAATACTATTCTAATACTTTTAGAATATCTATTAACTTTTAAAATAAGTTTATTTAAAATTTTTTATTTTCTTTCTATGAGTATTTGTCTTCTTGTATGCCTGTGCACAACTTGCATGTAGTGATCACAGAATCCAGAAAATGACAACAGATCCTTGGTACTGGAGTTACACTGGGTTGTTATTTGCCATATGGTTGCTGGGAAAGAAACCCATGCCTTTTAGCATTTCTATTTCTCTTAGTCACCCACAATAACTACAAGGTATGGCCCTATTATAGAATATATTGTAAAACTCAATTTCAGGAAAGCAAATTGCAATAGAGCTAGAAGATTCTTCTCTACTGGATGCTCATAGTGCTGGAAGGTATTATGGTGACAGCTGGGGTAGAAAAATTATCAATTTTCTTTCCTATATGTGGACACAATAGTGAACTTCTCAACAAAATATGCCCATTGGAACCCTGGCATTACTGTTCAGAGAGTAAACAAGTTCTTTCTAGTTGGATTTTAGGCTCAATCTGTGAGAGAATATACAAGCCTCATACTGTTAACCATTCAAAAGCATGTGGCCTCACAGGGATTGTTCTAAGTTCTTTGTTAATTAAATGAATTCAAACTTACTTCTAAATATTACTGTTTTCAATGTTGCTCGGAAAAGCTTCTTTTTTAATGGGTGATAATTAGTGTAGAAATTTCTAATTGGTCAAGGTGTTAAGAATGAATGTAGATGACTCCTTATTAAGTATGAAATTGCTCAGTCTCTAACAAAGCCCAGGGAACAGTGCCAAAGCAGGAACACAATTCTAAGAGGTCAAAAATGAAGGGTGTTATGCAATACTATCATTTTTTTGTATCATGGACATTGTAATTATAAATACACATTACCTCTGGCTATGTTCACTAGACCTGCTATCAAATAATACACAAAAATAGAGTATATGGAGGATATAAGAGCATAATAAGATGTTCATCAGATTGCTTTTGGGCATTACTAGTACCTTTATACAAGAAGGTCTCTGTCAGTCTGCTAACTGTAATTGCACCTTTGCTTTGAATGTCTATCAGCTGCACTGTACAATTGGATTTGTTAGACTCCATAATCCAATGATCACCTCTTTGTTTGTTTGGTTGGTTTTGCTTTTCTTTTTTTTTTTTTCTTTTTTTCTATTTTTTCTTTTTGGATTGGATATTTTATTTATTTACATTTCAAATGTTATGCTCGTTCATAATTCCACCCACTTCTCCAGACACCCCTGATCCCATCCCTCTTTATCCTGCTTCTGTGAGGCTGTTTCCCAACCCAATCGCATACTCCCACCTCTCTGTCCTGTTATCCCCTACACTGGGACATCAAGCCTTCAGAGGACCAAGGACCTGTTCTTCCATTGACCCCTGACAAGTCCATCCTCTGCTACATATACAACTGGAGCCATGGGTCTCTCCATGTGAACTCCTTGGTTGGTGGTTTAGACTCTGGGAGCTCTGGTTGGTTAATATTGTTCTTCCTATGGGATTGCAAACCCCTCAGCTCCTTCAGTTCTTTCTCTAACTCTTCCATTGGAGACTGTAATCAGTTCATTGGTTGGCTGTGAGCATACAACTCTGTATATGTCAGACTTTGGCTTTGTAATGAAATGGAAAGGAAAACATGATTTTAGATTATTGTAACTCTAACCAAGAGAATCAAATTTATTTGTGATTTTTATTTCAGTAATGTAGCATGATCAAATTACTGTATCAACTATGATACAATGAACAGAGAAAGCCAAAGGTTGAGATCCTAGGAAGAAAGGATCACATTCAAGACAACATTGTGCCAGGAACATTCTTTAAATTGTGGCCCCGAAAGTAGAACTTAAACACTAAGCAGTAGTTCCTCTTCATAGAAAAGTAGAGATGTATTTGTGTTTGAAGTATTCTTACACTTTAAGAGAGAGGTAAATAGACAATGTATAAGTTAGAACATCACAGGCCTGGGTTTGTTATTTTGTATATACTTATATTATATTGCAGGCATAAATGTAGACAGTCCTCAAAGGTCAGAAAAAAACAATAGTGAAAGTTTCTGAGTAAATTAAATCCACAAAAGATATGGAGTTTATTAGTAGGGCTAATAGAAATGTGATAATATAATATAATATGGGGTTACTTTAGTGAAAATATGTATTTTTTTCAATGGCATACATAAAAAATTGTCAGAGATAGAGAATCACTTAGAATCTAGAATAAGTCTTTAAACTTGTCAGGACACATCTAAGGCTGTTTTTCTTTCTTTTTTCAAATTTTTTGTTTTGTTTGTTTATTTTTTCTGTTCTCCTCAACTCACTGGCCCACTAGAAAATTTACTAATGCTTCAAGCAAAATATTTATCAAAACTGCTCATTTCATGAACATTAAAATGTAATAATTGGAAAAATAAAAAATCAAAAAACTTTCTTGCTAGAATAGATGGATATCATGAGAGAAACAAAATTTCAAGTTGTCATAAGAATTAGAAATAATGTGCTATGCACCTGTGAAATAAATGGCTCTTCTAAGAAAAACAATTATTTTCAATAGAAAGAAAATTTATAAATGAGTGCATTTTTAAAGAAGAATCTTCAGTCCCTTCTCTAATTCCTCTATTAGGGACCCCACGCTCAGTCCAATGGTTGGCTGCTAACATCCTCCTCTGTATTTGTAAGGCTCCCTCAGGGACTCTCAGGATAGATGCTCCAGTATAGGGGATTCTAGAGTGGGGAGGTGGGAGTGGGTTGGCGGATAGTCTAAGAAATACAATATAAAATTTAGAAATTTCTTATGAAAAGTTATATTCATTAGGGAAATGATACATTAAATATTTTATTGACAGCTAAGGACTCAGGAAAAGCAATTGAAATGTACTTGCATTGTCTTTGAGTACACAATGATTTTAAATGTTTCACTCCTCTAAAAATTACCAGATGTAAAATCAGCAGCTGTACCTGGTGACATACTGAACTACAGATCTGGCTATTTGTGAGACTGAAGCAGGATGATCACAAATTACAGCTTTTCTTGGCTCTGTGGTAACTCAACAAGAGACCTCATTTCAAAATAAAAATGAAAGGAGAGGATGAGCTTTATTTAGCACAGACTTAGAGTGCTTACCTATTAAGAATTGTCTGTGGACTCAATTCCTAATACTAACAGCTAATCAACTAATCAACCAACTAACTAACCACTCAACTAACTAAGCTACATGGAAGATGGATGTAGGGAGATATAGAAGAATTTCAATGGACTAAATATTCTAAAACATTCAGAATTTTTGAGTCTGGAGCCTTAGCTTCATCATTGTACATTGTCTTTGCAAGGGATATGCAGTATTTGACATGTGTTCAAGATATAGTTGTGCATTGAATGAATAGGGGTATAATTATTAATACTAGTCATGATCATTTTGAGGACTCCAAGGTTTGGAACACACGCCAAGTCACATTAAGTAATCAGGTGCAAACCTTCGATGATCCATTTTGATTATTGATGTTGCTATTACAGTGCAATGCTCCCTGATTCAATTCTTGCTTTAGGTTATTGTTTTCTCCATAAGAAACAAAACCAAACAAAGAAACAAAACAAAAATAGACTTTTTTTTTTACTTTTACTAGAATATATATTTAAATAAATATTTTTCTTTTCTATTACCACTATTCTCACAATTCACTGAGAAAAAAATTTATCTGAAGTTCTCCACTCCAAATACATTAATACCAACACTGATGGCTTTCTGTTTGATTTGTGTATCTTATTATTTGTGAACCTACCAAGCTAATTAAATATGAAAAATGCTTAGAATTTTGATGATGTATACTTGAGGAAATGCATTATCTTATTCCATCTTTCACACTCTATAGTCAAAAGACTAACAATTTGCTTGTTTGGTACAGAAAAATAAATTAAGTAAATCAAAAGTTCTTGCATCAAGAAACCTTTTATCTTCCTTAGCTCAATGTTTGCCTATTGGAAGAAACCCCAAATGTCCTTACATCTTTCAGTAAAGCATTAATACCTGTTGTGAAAAACCTTTACTAGTGCTAACTGTTCCAGCAAGCAGTGAATGGGGAGCAGCAGGCCTAGGGTTTGTATATGACTATCTACAATAAAATGAAGTTCTATACTTCATGAGCCTCTAAGCAGGCCACAAACCCTTCAGATTACAAAAGGCACAAAGTGCCATTAAAAGGCACCAAGTTTTCCTGAAGACAATTATAAAAGCTTATAACATCTGTTCTCAATCATGGGCCACAGGGGAGAAAATGTGCACCACATGACATGCGACATACACAAAGAAGTCAAGCTGGGAGAAGAGAAGCATAAGAAAAGGCCCTGGCCAGGAAAGAACACTGCAAAGCTGCCATTGTGTGATGATAGGGTCCCATGGAGATCTCTTTAAGGAACTCTCTAGTGCCAAGATCAGTTTGTCCTTCTACCATAAGAGCCACCTGTGCCATCCTCAATTACTGGCACTATTTATAAATTGCTCTACTATTTACAAGAAAATTTGGTTGTACAATTTCAAATAGACTCCTGGACATGGTACATGGAGAATTTTTTTTTTCTCAGTCCCTTGATTTAAGGTACAGTATCAAAAGTGCCTCATTCCATTATACAAATTCATGTTATTTCTGTTAAAATTTTCATAACCTTAAAACAAAACCATAACAGTCCTGTAATAAATATCAATATGCACAATTATTCTTGAAAATAATGATCAGGGCACACTATTTAAACATTTCCATGTCTGACTCCATCATTTTTCTTACTTATTCTAACTGGTTCCAGTTATAGTGCCTTTCATTTGTCACAGACATAGAGTAATCCTACATTTTCATATTTGCATATGATAATTGACACCTTATGTGCTCTCCATCCATTTTCTAGGAAGCATCCTTTCTTGGCAATTGCATGTGTGAGTGAAACACCACACTGTAAGAGATTTCCAATCAAGGTGAACTAAAATTGGACCCAATATAAATTTCCAGATTCTGAACTGTTTTACCATAAAATACTAATTTGCATGTGATGGAACATTTCAAATGTTCTATATCTACTATATTTTGCAGAAGACAGTACATCAGGATGTTACAATTAACAGTTTTATAACCTACCTTTCAATTATATATGCCTGTGATAAAACTAAAAACTTATTTTTAAGTAATATGATTGTCTTAGAATCTCTAGTGCTATAAGATTTAATTGAATAGAATGAGGTTAAACCTGTAGGAATATTTGTACATACATCTTGAGTATTTAAAATAAAGAAATGGTCCTTGAATAAATAGTGCTACTGAGAGTTTGATATGCTGTATGCTCTTGACCTTTGGTAGGGAAAAATCACTTAGGGCTTCTGCTATATATGTGGATACTTCAAGCCTACAAGCCTTACTATTAACATATCCCTGGTGGGCAGCACTTTACCATGATAGCATTTATTATTTTTTTGAAGAAATAAATTATGTGACCTCTGTTTGACCTACAGAAAGAGTTTCATGGGTTACTTACACCTGGATTCTCATGGATTCGGTCTTTTATAACTTTTCAAAAATAAGTTCTTAATTGAAATTGAATTATATCACTTCCCTCACACCCTGGCCTCCATCCAGGCTCTGCTTTGTACTTTCCCTTTAATTCTCCCTATGTCCTCTTAGCCCTCAAGTTTATAATCCCCTTTCATTTATTATTGTTATATAAAATATATATGTACATATTACACAAATATGTAAATACAGCCCACTGGTTCCATTTTTATTCCTTGTGTAGCTGGTTTCAGGCTGACACATTTTTTTATTAGAAAAGTAATAAAGGGTTCACTCTTTGGAGAGAGTCCTTCTTTTCCTATAATTATTAAATATCCCCCTTTCCACACGAACACCTCCAGTGATAGTGGAATTTTCTTGTGCCAAAATATGTATATTCACATTGGATTTAAATTTTACTGCATTATAAACTATGCAGAACAACTAATATTCTTTACAAGATTATCTTCAGAACCAAAGTTCAGTCACATAATGAAGTGGGTATGACTGGTTTCATTGAAGATGCAGTTGTGTCATGTAATGTTTTTCTGGAAGCTGTCTTAGAGAGGATGCTTTCCTAAAGCAAACCTGTGAGAGGATGCTTTGCTGAAGCGGTCATGTGGGAGGGTGTTTTGATCAGAACACATGTAGTGCTTTTCTGGAAAGTGCTTGGTTAATGGGCACGTGATGTTTTGCTGGAGAGGACACATTATGTTTGGAAAGAATGTAAGCATACTCTGAAGAGGTCAGCTAACTAAAAACTGTTGGAAAATTCTACCAGGCACCTCTCCGCTCCCGGAAGAGAGAGGTTTTGAACCATATAGGCACCCCTTCCCTTCAGAAGGGAGAGGCTGATTACATTCTTCAGAAAGACCACAGGGGGGACTGACCATTGGTCACCCACAGATAAGAGAAGTCCTTGCTACCTCATTCCCTGAGAACCAATCAGTTTAAAAGTCACACTGTTCTCCCAATCACATTGAGCCTAGAGGCTGTTGTTCTATTCTACCCCTGACAACTGTATAAAAACTCACTGAATGGGCCACCCAGGGTCACTGCCTCTCCTTCGGGGGCAGAATGACCTCAGCACACTGGAACAATAAATTCCTCTTCTTTTGCATTGATTCCCAGCTCCACACAATTCACTCAGAGCCTGGTAGCTAAGGCTCACCAGAGTCTTACAGCCCCAACAGACAGCAGATGATGCCCTGGAATTGGTTCACCTTTCTAGCCTTTGTTGGCCTTTGCTGATGTTAGTTTTCGATGAGGACACTCTGCTATTGGTTCTCCTTGCATTTTTTCTCTGATCTACACTTGTTACTTTGTAGAAAGAAATGCACCAAAGAACTTCTGATGGTATTCAGATTGCTTTTTTCTTCTTCCATGGACTCAGGCCAATTGGCAGAGTCTCACGATTTGTTCTGGACTGAGTATCTGCTGCTGATTCATGCTTGGTGTTTGCTAGTGGACAGGACTGCTAAAAGTGAAAATTGGAAGAGTCTCCAAAGAACTACTTATAAACAGGCCTATTCAATGCACTTTCCATCAAAATTCCAATATAATTCTTCACAGTGAGGTCTGAGTTAGCTGCCCTATTTGACATTGTAATGCATGACACTATCACTTAATCCCAACTTCCTTTACTTCTGATCCTTCTCCCTTTCCAGATTATGTACTATTTCCTATATCTGTTTATTTTGCTGCTGCCAAACATACAATATAATAAAAACTTAGAAAAAAAGAGAACATTTTCCAGTTACTGTCTGGATTTCAGGTTATGTAGTTATTGTCTTATCTACTTTAATATGAGGAGCAATATAAATGAAGTGTCAGCAAAAGTATATGCATACTTGCAAAATTCTTAAGGAAAATAAGTGCTAAGTATACTAGTTGTGATTATATTTTAAATTAGTAGTGTGTGCTTTATATTTGACATTATGTTGTAGGCTTATTTTTTTAAAACCTACTTTAGTAAGGGTTGTTACATGCTTCAACCTCTGTTATAGCTCACTGACCAAAGGGAGGGGAGGAAAATGGCTAATAAAACAAAGGGGAAATAGGCCTGTATGTAATAGTCTAGGTTGATATCTGTGATCTCTTAGGGTCCGCTAGTTTCTTCCTAAGGCCTTCTGGCTTTCAGACTTTATTTTGAGAAGTTGGATGTAATTTTCATAGATCTGCCTTTATATGTTACTTGAACATTTCCCTTGTTGCTTTTAATATTCTTCTTTGTTCTGTACATTTATTATTTTGATTATCATGCATTGGGAGGATTATCCTTTTTTATTAGATATTTTCTTTATTTACATTTCAAATGTTCTCCCCTTTCATGGTTTCCCCTCTGGGGGAAAAAAAAAACTATTCCCTCCCCCGACCCAGCCCCCCGCTCACCATTCCACCCTATCCGACTTCCTGGCCCTGGCATTCCCCTACACTGGGGCATAGAACCTTCACAGGGCAATGGGCCTCTCCTCCCATTGATGACCAACTTGGCCATCCTCTGCTATACATATGCTGCTGGGGCCATGGGTCCCACCATGTGTACTCTTTGGTTGGAGGTATAGTCCCTAGGAGCTCTGGGGGTACTGATTATATCATATTGTAGTTCCTCCTATGTGCCTGCAAACCTCTTCAGCTCCTTGAGTCCTTTCTCTAACTCCTTCATTGGGGTCCCTGTGCTCAGTCCAATGGACGACTGTGAGCCCCTACTTCTGTATTAGTCTGGCACTGACAGAGCCTCTCAGGAGACAGCTATATCAGGCATATCAGGCTCCGGTCAGCCTGCACTTGCTGACATCCACAATAGTATCTGAGTTTGGTGATTGTATATGGGAAGGCTCCCCAGGTGGGGCAGTCTCTGGATTGTTTCTAGTCTAATCTAATATGTATATAGGTATTTCTTTCTTTTGGGAATGATTTCTTTCATAATTTTGTTGAAAATATTTTCTTGGCCTTGGATCTATGAGTCTTGTTCTCTTCTTATTATTTTTGGTTTAGTTTTTTAAATAAAATCTCAGATTTTGAATATTTTGTGGTAGGAACTTTTCAGATTTAACATTTTAATTGACTAATATATTGACTTCTTCTATTGTATCTTCCAAGCTTTAGATTCTCCTTTCCAGTTTTTGTATTCTGTTACTGATGCTTGTATCTATAACTGTTGTTCTCTTCCCTAGGTTTTTGATTTCCAGGATTTCCTTAGTGTTTGTTTTCTTTCTTGCTTGTGTTTTCATTTGCAGATCATGGACAGTTTTACTTATTTACTTTACCTGTTTGGTTGTATTTTTCTGTAATTTTTAAAGAGGTTCATTCATTTCCTTTTTAAAGGTCTCTATCATCTTCATAGGATTGGATTAAAGGTCATTTTCTTTTCTTTTCTTTTTTTGTTTTTTGCTTCTTCTTTTTGGTTTATTTTTCGAGACAGGGTTTCTCTGTATATCCTTGGCTGTCCTGGAATGCACTCTGTAGACCAGGCTGGCCTTGAACTCAGAAATCCACCTGCCTCTGTCTCCCAAGTACTGGGATTAAAGGCGTGTGCCACCATTTTTTTTGCACTTTGGCTCTGTTAGGGTATCCAGGGCTTGCTGTCTTAGGATAGCTGGATGCTGATGGTGATTATTGACCTGGCTCTTGTTGATTGTGCTCTTATGCTGCCTGGGCCTTTATCATCTGGTTGTCCCTTTGTGTTGGTTTGACTGGATTCCTTGGGGAGACAAGGAGAGCCACAGGCCTGACAATGAACTCTGATAAACTCACTTCTGCTGGCTATGAACCAGGTAGAACTGAGTGTTCCTGGTATCCTAAAGGCTTCCTTGGAAAAGTAGGCAGAACAGTGGGCCTGTCAATGGAGTTTAGGTGACAGAATGCTGCTCACTTCTCCTGGCTGTGCCCCAGAAATATCTCATAGAGAAAGCTTAAGTCAGATAAACACAGGCTACATTTCCCCCTACCAGATGTAGAATCTGCATTTAATATATATATATATATTATATATATATTATATATATATATTATATATAATATATTATAATATATATATAGGCATTTAAACAGAATGGAAATTTTTGGAAGAAGAATTCATATCCAAGTGGAAGAGAGCTGTAAGTGCCAGATATGAGAAAAGTGTGACTACATCCAAGTCCATTATTCGGTATATCTGTAATTATAATAGTAATCTTCACTTTCTTCTGATTTAAGCATCTTAGTCAAATTGTATAATAAGAGAATCAGAAGTAGTGAACTCTGGTCAAATAAACTGAGAGATTAGGAAGACAACAAGCATATAATCTTACAGCATTCAAATATACAGAAACCCATCCTGAAGAACAGATAGTTTTGAAAATGGAACAAATATTTCAGGGAGGAATTTCTTGATTACTATTTATATTGCCATGAAGAGACACCTTTTCAAGTCAAGTTCCAAAAGAAAGCATTTATTGGAAGCTTGCTTATAGTTTCTGAAGATAAGTCTCTAACCATCATGGTGAGGGGCTAAATATCAAGCAGGCATAGTGAAAAAGAAATAGCTGAAAGCTTACATCTAATCCACAAGTAGAAAGAGGGAGGGAAGGAGGGAAGAGGGACAGAGAGGGCAGAGAGAGAGAGAGAGAGAGAGAGAGAGAGAGAGACTGCTTGAAACCTTAATGCCCACTCCCAGTGACACATCTTCAACAAGGCCATAACTCCATCCTTCCCAAAATAGTTTCACTTTCTAGGGAACAACATTAATATATATGCACATATGAGGCCAATTCTCATTCAAATCACCATAAAGAGTAAGTGACATTTCAAATATCTACTCTCATATACACATACACATTTATAAGAAAGAATACAATATGAACAGTTCACCAGCAAAATTAATTTTATCACTTAAATTAGTTATTGTAAGATGTTAAAATGTAGTTTGACAACTTGATTAAGAAGAAGTGAGCTTGACATTTTTACAAAGCAACAAAGATAAAAAGATATATATCATACAATAAGATTTGTATATAACCAAGAAGAATGACTGACTTTATGGTCAAAAATATTTTTAAGTATTATATGAAATATAGTCTTCTAGTGAAAAAAGAGAATAAGAATACTTATAAAACCCCAATGTGAAAAAGTAAGATTTTTTTCAAAAAGATATGAAAAATGTAACAGGAAAATAAGAGAAGAAAAAATGCTAATGTTTTGGGAATTTTTAATTAAGTATCACACTTTATATTTGAGTGAATCATCTTATTTACATTTAATTTTTTTTCTGATGATCTTGGACAATGGCATAGAAAGGACACATTTATGCATTTGCAATTGATTAAGTTATTTATTTAATAGAAGCTTCTCCTTACTCATTTCCTCCTAGTCCCTCCCTCCCTCCTCTCCTTCCTCCCCCATCCAATCCTCCTCGCCTTCTCTTCAGAAAAGAGGATTCCCATGTATATCAGCCAGACTTTACATATTAAGTTGCAGTAAGACTAGGCACATCAGCAGCCAGCAGAGGTGAACAGCATGGTGCCCCCACCCCCAGCTCCACTCCAACATCTACCCTCCCAAGGAGACCTGCTGGACCCCAGTAACATGCAAGTTAGACCCCAACTCACCAATCCCCTATATGCTGGGTCCACCTACCTAAAAATATACAATAGTGAGGCTGGAAATTCAGCAGTTAAGAGCATTTTTGCTCTCATAGAGGACCTACACATACATGAAAGGAAAAAAGTAATATGCAATTATAATAAATAAATCTAAAAATCAAATGCAGAAGATTATAAATTCTTCTACTTAGGATGAAATAAATTATTATCACACTTACAGACTGTTATTTTAAAAATTGAAACATGAAATGCCTTTTTTCACTCTTATTTTAAATTTTTGTTTAGAGTGCAAATAATGAGTTTTATTTTATTTTCACACACACAAATAATTGATCTATGCCTCAATTATTTTAACCCTCAATTAAGGTTTCTTCCTATCCACTGATCCCTTACCCATGTAAAGTCTGTATTATGCTTTTATGCCATATATAAATTCTGCATGTAAGTCTAAATACATATATATTTTACATATGAAAGAAAGCATAGTATTTTGGTTTTATGTCCCCAATTGACCTTCTTTTTCCCTACATCCCATACATAGACATGCGTCTTCCTCTACATGATCTCTTTTCTACTTGCATGTCATATATATGTATAAACATATTTTACATTCATAATGTGATAAAAAGAATCATGCAAGTTAGGTCTTTCTGGGTTTTGCATATTTTACTTAATATGATAATACCAATCTTCACACCTTTTCCTGAAAATGGTTTAATTTTGTTTTTCTTTATGCTTAAATATAACTCCAGTATGTATATTATATTACATGCACACACAATCACACACACACATACAATCACACACATATACAATAACACTAATTCAGACATGCACACTCACACACACACGTACACATATAGACACACACACACACCTCATGTTTCACATTATATTTATTTATTCACCTATTGGTAAATCTGTAAATCAGTTCCACACATTGGGTATAGACAATAGAGCTATACTACACAGGGATATGATGGCATCTCTATGGCATGCTGATTTAGAATCCATCTGATAAATGCCCAGCTGATCTGAGGTATTTCAGACTGTCCTCAAATTCTCATGCTTTATGTTTCCCTTTGTTAGTCAATTCAATGTGTCTAATGTGGCAATAATATTTGCAATATGATTTTGGTCTTTAAATCAAAAATTAAAAACATGTTTGTACCTACACTGTTGCATAGATAAATGAATGAAAGTACACTCACCTAAGTTTTCCTGATCATCCATTTTTGCCTCTCTAGAGACAGAAGTCCCTAAGTAATACATGTTTTGTCTATTTGGTAAATCATTCAATCTGTTGAAAAATATGTGATAATTCATGCCTACAAAGTAAGAGATCACTGTTTTTCTGTATTAAAGAGAATATATACACAAGGTATGAACACGTATGCATAAAAGATGTTCCTTCTTAATGAATGTTGGAACCCAGATCATTAATGTTCCATTTAGAAGGTTAAACTTAATTGCATATATTGTTGACCTTAATCTTCTTTCTATTTCCCCAATAGACAAGAAGAATGTAATTATTTTTGAAACAGAGTAATATGCTGTAAATGTGTGACCTTTCCACAGTTTAAGCAACAGACTCACTCCAGGGGGTTCTGGTGAAGCATAATATTAATAAACCTAAGTCAGACAGACTTTTAATCAAATATGTTAACGTATTACCAAGAAAATATCCCTGAAGTATTTAAATTGTCACTGAGTACTAGATATAAAAGATTACTTAATATTTGAGAATATCTATTTTTAGTAATCTTGGCTTTTATTTATATGGAAACTTATAAACACATTTATATTTAAATGACTATTTCTACGTATGAAGCTTTGTCAACCAAAATAGCTTTATTTTCATACATGAAGGAAATTACATGCTTCTGTTCTAATGAAAAGTTCTTGCTAATTTGATTAGACAAGCAAGACAAAGCAAAACTTACACAAAACAACTAAAAGATTTCAGATATTTTGAATTTGAGTATTAACAGTATTTATTTTTGTGACACAATAATGCTTAGAAATTAGCTGTCCTATTGATTGGCTTCTGCCAAATATTTTACTCTTTACAAGTGAGCATGATTTAGTGCTTAAGGTTTTCTTGCTAGGTTCATCAATTGATACTTTACACTAAACATTATTGTTCTTCTTTTTACTTATTTACTTAATAGTTACTAATGGTTGATTATAAAGTTTACTTTGTTTAAAAAAATCAAAGGCATAATTATGTAGTTTAAAGAATAATTTTTTCAAGTCTTGCAAAAAAGATAATTGCTTTTCATCATGGTTATATTCACTAGTGAATTTAGTGTGGTATTCAAAACAAGCATATTGTGAAACACAAACCATAGTGAACCACAAGCAACAAATTAACAGCTACCAATCTAAAACAAACAAACAAAAAAACCATACCAAATCAAACTAAACCAAACCTACAAGCAAGCCAAAACAGCATAAGGCCAGATGGTTTTAGCACAGAATTTTACCATACTTTCAAAGAACTAATGCCAATATTCCTTAAATTTTCCCACAAAATAGAAACATAATCAACAACTCCCATTTTGTCTTTATGTGGCCAGTTCTGGTCCATAAACCATATAAGAACTAAACAAATAAAGGGACTTACAGACCAATGTCCCTTATAAACACATATGAAGAGAAAATCTCAAATAATACTTGTAATTCAAATCAATGAGCACATCAAAAATATCAACTACCATAACCAAGTGGGTTTCATTCCAGAGAAATAAGGATGGTTCAACACATATAAGTCAATAAATGGACTCACCTTAAAAGCATGACAAACCACATCATCATCTCTTTAGGTGCAGAAAATTTCTTTGACAAAATCTACACCTTTCCATGATAAACATCTTGGAGAAATTAGGCATACGAGGAACATACATCATCATAATAAAGGCAGTGTACTTTAAGCTCATAGCTAAAGTTATCTTAAATGAAAAGAAAATCAGAGCAATTCCACCAAGGTAAGAAACAAGACAAGTTTGTCTTCTCTCTACAGGTCTACTCAATAAACATCTTGAAATCTTACCTAAAACAAAAAGACAACTGAAGGAGATATACACAGAAAGGGAAAAAGTCAAGTATATTTATTTACAGATGATATGATAATATGTATGAATTGTTAAACACAAAGATAAGAGGAGAAAGAACACTGACCCAAATCACCCTGGCTAAGTTAATTAAAGCAAGCTTTTTGTTCTTGAACATGGTCTCTCTCCCACTAAGAGGGAAGAGAGGGTTCAAGAGCTCAGTGTTGTAAGGAAGAAAGACACACTATATATAGCTCAAGAGTAGGGGGTTTCCACATGCAGAATGTAGCAGACAAAATAAATAGGATTACAGGAGCAGAACACAAGCATAACAAGTTAGTCCTTCCTGAAACAAAGACACTGTGATAAAGTGGACAAAAGAAGGTAGTTATAGTCATAATAAGGTAGTCATTGATAGCTGTGGAACATTTTGGAAACAGGTAAGATGGGGAGATGGTTATAAACAACATTTTGAGATGAAGAGTTGTCCTTCCTGAAAGAGGCAGTACAAAATAATTTGTAGTTAAGGTTACAGGATGTAGGAGTGGGGTCGGGGGGAGGACATAGCACAGTCCTTTAGAAACAGAGGATCAATCTTGAATAGGATTGAAGCTAGTTTGTCTTTGTTATAACTTTTATTATTGGATATTTTATTTATTTACATTTCAAATGTTATCCCCTTTCCTGGTTTCCTCTCCACAAACCCACTATCCTATTTCCCCTCACCCTGCTTCTATGAAGGTGCTCCCCCACTCACCCACTCACTCTGCCTCCTGCCCTGACATTCTTCTACACTGGGGTGTCAAGCCTTCACAGGACCAAGGTCTCTCCTCCCATTGATGCCTAACAAGACCATCCTTGACTATATATGCAGCTGGAGCCATGAGTCCCTCCATGTGTACTCTTTGGTTGGAGGTTTAGTCCTTGGGAGCCCTGGGGGGTCTGGTTGATTGATATTGTTGTTCTTCCTGTGGGGTTTTAAGACTAAGATGGAGGCTGGCTTATTCTTCAAAATGACCCTAAATATTCCACCAGGAAACTCTTACAGATGCAAAACACCTTAAGCAATGTAGTAGGATACAAAGTTAAGTCACAAATACCAGTAACCTTTCTATATACAAATGACAAATCGACTAAAAAAGAAATCATAGAAACAACACTTTTTCAAATGAACTCACAAACTATAAAATATCATGAGGGTAGCTCTAACCAAGCAAGTGAAAGGCCTAATAAGCATCAGAAGATAGAAAGTTCTCCCAGACTCATGGATCAGTAGGATTAATATAGTAAAAATGGCTATCCTACCAAAGTCAATATAGAGATTCAGTGCAATCCCCAACATTTTCACAGACTCTTGAGAAGGTAATTTTCAGTTTCATGTAAAAACACAAAAAATCCAGGATACCTAAAAGAGTCTTGAAAAAAAAAAAAGAACTACTAGAAATATCACCAACCTCAATATTAAATTTTACTTTAAAATTATGGTAATAAAAACTGTAGGATAATGATACAAAAACAGGTACATTGGTCAATGGAATAGACTTGGAACACAGATATAAATCCATACACATATGGATAACTGATTTTTGGTAATAAAGCCAGAAATAAACACAGGAAAATAAATAGCATTTCCAACAAAATGTGTTGCTCAAACTTGGTAGCTGCATGTAGATCCATACCTACCACACTGCACAAAACCCAAGCCAAAATAGATAAAAACAAAAAACAAAAAACAAAAAAAAAACAAAAACAAAACCCCTCAATGTGTAACCGGATACTCTGAACCCAAGAGAAAAGACAATGGGGGAACAGTTGAATTCATTGCCACAAGAGAAGATTTTCTGAACAGAACATCAATAGTACATGTAGTAAAATCAACAACTAATAAATGGGACCTCGTTAAATGGAAAAGCTTCTGTAAGACAAAAGACACTGTAATATGATCAAAGTGGTAGCTGAAAGAATGGGAAAAGATTTTCTTACCAACTACATATCTGATAGAGGTCTAATATCCAAATTATATAAAGAAATAAAAAAACTAGATATCATGTAGACATGTGGAATAACCAAAAAAAAAAAAAAAGTCACATTTCTAAACAGAGAATTATCCAAAGAGAAAATTCAAATGGCTGAGAAACACTTAAGGAAATGTTTAACATCCTTAGTCATCATGAAAATGCAAATCAACACTACTTTGAAATTTCTCCTTAATTCAGAATGGCTAAGATGAATAAAACAAGGGCCAGCTCAGGCTGGAAAGGATGTGGAAAAGGGGAATTTGTACAAACTTGCACAGTTCTTATATTAATCAGTATATTGGTTCTTTAGGAATATGGGGATCCATCTATCTCAAGATCCAGCAATAATACTCTTAGGTATATATTCAAAGTCCACTTCATTCTACCTCAGAGACTTGCACAATGTTCATTGCTGTTTTGCTCATAAAAGCCTTAAATTAGAAACAACCTAGATACCTTCTATAGTTGAATAGATAAAGAAACTGTGGTATGTTTAAACAATGAAATATTTACTCAGCTATTAAAAAAAGCAAAATCATGCAATTTGCAGGTAAATGGATGTAACAAGAAAAAAAAATATTTTAAGTAGTGTAACCCAAACTCACAAACACACATATGGCATGTATTTTCTTATAGGTGGATATTACCTGTTAAGTCATTGACAATAATACTACAATACATAGAACCACAGAGGTTAGTATAGAGTAAGAGAGGAGGACCTGCAAATATTTCTCATTAGGAAGGAGAAATAAAAAGTTTTGAAATGATCTGGGAAAGGGAAGATCTAAAAGAAAGGCTTAAATGGGAAGTGGAGGAGTAGAGAGGAATGTAGGAAGGAATATGGACACAAATGACAAAAATTAGGAGCCATTTACATAGTATGGAAGCCTAATATAGTTGAAGCTCTTTAAAATATGTACATATAAAGCAATTCATAATGCAATCACCAAATAATGGGAAGAAAGAGTCCCAGCTTGACATGTTTTGACAATTAATGAAGCTTCCAGTATTGGAGATGGGGTAAATTTAGTGGTTGTTGCAAAAAATTGTCTCAGGTGAACCTCCCTCCATCACCCCCTGAAAAAAAAACCTCCTCAGGCTGCTACCAGGCTACACATTGCTCTTCATAACTCTTGGTAAGGCTCTATTCCTGAAGGTAGCACCCACACAACTCACTGAACACAGAGAAGTGAAATTGATGACTATCTAGAGCCATCATGAATTACAACTAGTGTTCTCAGTACAGGAAGGTTATTCTGCAAGCTATTAAAGGAAAAATATTAAAACCACCCCAGGTACAAAGCCTTTGGTCTGCAATCAGTTTGCAATATATATATGCTGGTGTAATGGTGGCACTAAGCTTGTAGGAGTAACCAACCAATATCTGATTTGACTTAAGGCCCATTCCACAAGAAAGAACCCAGCATTCCTTGGTGGACTAAGAATCTGAGACTCAGGGCAAAACCTGTATTATGAATAGTTGCATAAATTCAAGTATAGGGTTCCTTCCCACCTTAGACCATTTATGTTCCCGGATAAAAAAAACACACACAGCCTTTCTTTATTTTAATGTGCCTTAAAGAGCAGTATAGCTGGGATATTTCCTAACCTCTATGCTGTTAGAATATACTGCCCACCAATAACTTCAAGTTACTACCTACTAATTTCTATGTTCCATATTGGCTGCTCTTAACTCCAAGTAGTCAGACCTCTGGGTCATGATTTCTCGTCCCAGAGCCCAGGGCACTCTCCATGTTTTTCTCCCGGAGAGTGGCTCTTGTCTCTATCCTGCATACTCCTAAGGCATGGCATCTCTCTTCTTCCTCCTGGCCCAAGCCCTGGAAACCTAACTCCACCTCAATCCCAACCCTGCCTATGTATCAATTCCCTATCTGTTTGTTGTTGGCATTTTTTATTTACCAGTCAGAATTAACTGAAGGCAGGTTCCTAGAAGCTACTTGTAAACCTTCACCCATAAACAGTTTTAGGGAATCAATTAGTGTTAGAATATAAGCTACTACAAAAGATAAAAATAAAGCAAGAGATAAAAATAAAAATAAAAAACTACTCTTGCACTAAACAACTGCAGCAATAAAATGACTTCTAATGACATTCTACTACACTAATAGATTAGTGCTTTGTTCAAACATGGTCAGAGAAGCTTCCCCTTGCATCAGGTTGTGGGAAGAAATAGAGAGACCTATAGTCAGACAATATGCAGAATGAAAGACCTCGAAACAGGCAGTCAGAAATATGGTGGTTTCATCATATCCCTCTCTTTAGAATGCTAGGAGCCCTACAGAAGAGGAACTGGAAGGGTGTTAAATCCAGAGATGTTGGATGACTCCAAAGAAATAAGGCATTGCAAATACAATAGGACTAATGAACATATAAACTCACAAGTCTGAGGCTACATGTCCAAGGTCTGCATGGGTCTGCATCAGATGGAGTCCAAGAGTTGAAAGAAGTGAACATAGGTCTCTATCCCTAATGTAGAAGCTATTACAATTGATAACTACTTGCAAGTAAAGATTTAATTTTAAAGGAGCCTCACTGGGGAAATTAACTGCTCCTAAAGGGTTACCTGCATGGCCATCAATACATGGCCAAGAGAAAACAAACTCAGTGGCATCTTTGGAGGTTCCTTGTCTCATAGTGTCATGTCAGGCTTTTTCCATTAAAAAAAAATATGATCATCTCATTGGATGCTGAAAACCCTGTTAAAATAATCCAGCACCCCTTCATGTTAAAAGTTTTGGAAAGATCAGGAATTCAAAGCACATAGTTTATACTTTTATTGTTAAAAGTAATATGCATCAATCCAATAGCCAACATCAAATTAAATGGAGAGAAACTTGAACCAATCCCACTAAATCAGGGACAAGACAAGACTGCCCACTTTCTCCCTATTATTCAATATAGTACTCAAACTTCTAGCTAGAGCAATATAACAACAAAATGAGATCCTGGAGGTACAATTTTGAAAAGAAGTCAAGATATCACTATTTGGGAATAATATGATAGTATACATAAGCAGTCCCCATAAATTCTACTAGAGAACTCCTATAACTAATAAACAACTCTAGTAAAGTGGCTGGATATAAAATTATCTCAAAGAGATCAGTAGCCCTTCTTTGTACAAAGGATAAATGGGTAGAGAAAAAAATTAAATAACAATCCTTTACAATAGCCACAAATAGTATAAAATATCTTGATATAAATCTAACAAAGGAAGGGAAAGATCTGCATGACAAGTATTACAATTACCTGCAGAAATAAAGTGAAGAATACCTCAGAAGATAGAAAATCTCCCATGCTCATGTATCAGCAGGATTAACATAATGAAAATGGTCATTTTAGCAAAAGCAATCCACAGACTCATTGCAATCCTCATCAAAATTACAACTCAGTTCTTCACAGACACGGAAAGAACAACTTTCAACTTCATATGGAAAAACAAAAGACCAAGGATAGCGAAAATAATTTTCAACAAGGAGAGAGTTTCTGGCAGAATAACTATCCCTGACCTCAAGCAGTACTACAGGGCAATAATGATAAAAACTGCATGGTATTGGTATAGAAACAGACACTTTGATCAATGCAATAGAACTGAAGACCAACAAGCAAACTGATACACCTATGTACACTTGATTTTTGACAAAGAAACCAAAATCATACAATGGAAAAGATGACATCTTCGACAAATGGTGCTGACCTAACTTGTTGTCTGTATGTAGAAGAATTCATAGGAATCACCCTGCAAAAAACTCAAGTCCAAGTAGATCAAGGACCTCAACATAAAACCAAATACAATAAATCTAACAGAGGAGAGACTGGGAAATACTATTGAACACATTGGTAGAAGAGAAAATTTCCTGAACAGAACACCAATGACTCAGGCACTATGATCAAAAATTGTTAAATCAGACCTTAAGTAAATGAAAAGCTTCTGTAAGGAAAAGAACACTGCCAAGAGGACAAAAGGCAGTCTCTACAAATTGGCAAAATCTACATCTGACAGAGGGCTAATATCCAAAATATACAAAGAACTCAAATAGTTAAACTCTTTACTCAGGATGATATTTTCTATTTATATCCATTAGCATATGAATTTCATGAAGTTGTTGTTTTTAATAACTGAGTAGTACTTCATTGTGTAAATGAACATTTTCTTTATCTATTGCTCAGTTGAGAGTCATCTGGGTTATTTCCAGCTTCTGGCTATTATAAATAGGGCTGCTATGAACACAGTAGAGTATCTTTTGGGTATTTGCCCAGGAATGATATAGCTGGGCCCTCAGGTAGAAGTGTTTCCAATTTTCTGAGAAACCACCAAGGACATACGTTGTATGTACTCACTGATAACTGGATAATAGCCCAAAAGCTTGGAATACCCACAATATAACTCACAGACCATATGAAGCTCAAGAAGAAGGAAAACCAAAGTGTGGATGATTCAGTCCTACGTGGAAGGGGCAACAAAATAATCACAGCAGCTAGAAGGATGGAGGGACCTGGGAGGGGCAGAGGAGAGGGAAGGAAAAGGGGGAGCAGATCAGATGTGGTAGGAGATGGGGAAAATACAGAGTGTCAGGAAATTGAACAGAGGTTTGTAGCAGTGGGGGATGGGGAATTAGGGGTAGCCACTAGAAAGTCCCAGATGCCAGGGAAGCAAGAGATTCCTGGACCCATCAGGGATGACATTAACCGAAATACCCAACAATGGGGAGATAGAACCTGTAGAGACCATATCCAGTGGATATGCATTTCCCCCATTTGAGGGATGGAGCCACTCACCAATCTCAAAATTTTTAACCCAGAATTGATCTTTTCTAAAGGAAATGTGGGGACAAAGAGTGGAACAGAGACTGAAGGAAAGGCCATGAAGAGACTGCCCCATCCCATCTACAAACACCAAACCCAGACACTATCTCCTAAGAAGCTTGCCAGTGCCTCCCCAATACAGATGTGTATGCTCACAGTCAACCATCAGACTGAGCACAGGGACCCCCAATGAAGGAGTTAGGGGAAGGACTGAAGGAACTGAAGGGGTGGCACCCCCTTAGAAAGAACAACAATATCAACTAACCTTACCACCTACAAATCCCAAGGACTAAACCACCAGCCAAAGAGTATACATGGTGGGACCCCATAGCTCCAGGTATATATGTAGCAGTGGATTGCTTTATCTGGCATCAATGGGAGGGGAGGACTTTGATCCTGTGGAGGCTCAATTCCCCAGTGTAGGGTGATGCTAGGGCTATGAGGATGGAGTGGGAGGGAGGGTGGGGGAGCACCCTCATAAAAGCAGGGGATGGGGTAGAGTGTTTGTGAAGGGAAACTGGGAAGGGGGGAAACATTTGAAATATAAATGAATAAAATAACCAATTAAGTAAATAAATAAATAAATAAATAAAGTTAAAGTCCAACAAACTAAATAACCCATTAAAAATGGGTAGATAGCGAAACAGAATATTCTCAACAGAAGAATCTTGAATGATCAAGAAGCACTTAAAGAAATTCTTAAAATCTTTAGTCTTCAGGTAAATGTAAATCAAAACAACCATGAAATTATGGCTAAGATCAAAAACTCAAGGTTTGGGAGATGCTGGTTAGCATGTAGAGAAAGGCAAACACTCCTCCATTCTTGTTGGGAGTACAAACTTGTTCAATCACTCTGGAAATCAATCTGGGATACTGCTCCTGGGCATATACCCAAAACATGATCCATCACCCCACAAGGAAGTGTTTTATACTATGTTCACAGCATCTTTATTTGTAATAGCCAGAAACTAGAAACAAGTCAGATATCCCTCAACTGAAGAATAAAATACATTTGAGGATACAGGATGAATGTATACAAAAAATGTGGTTCATTTGCACAATAGAATACTACTCAGCTATTTTTAAAACAAGAATATCATGAATTTTGCAGGCAAAGGTTGGAACTAGAAAATATCATCCTGAATGAGATAATCTGGACCCCAAAGAATAAGCATGACAGATGCCTAGTATAATTTTCTCTGAGAGGTTCTTCCCAAGGGGTCCAGATTAGTTAGTTGTCCCTGTCTGTCTTTCTGTGGCATTCCTTTCCTCTTTAGGACCCTTGATCCTTTCCCCAAGTGTTCTATAAGAGTCTCAGATCTCCAGTCAGTTTTTGGCTATGGGTATCAGATTGCTGATTTCTGACATATCCATGGTTTATTAGAGTTCCTCATTAGATGATGTAAACCTATCAGCTTATTCTCTTTTCCACTCAAATAAACAGAGATCTTAGGAAGATTACAATATACAGTCTCCATCCTTGCACTTAGCACATTGACACACACGTGAGTGCACTGACTAATGTCTGCTATGAAACGCAGTAACAACAGAAACCCTGGTTTATTGGGGGAGAAATGGAGGGCCTGCTTTTACTGCCTGATGTGAGCAAATCAAGGGATTTAATAATTTCAGGTTTGGTACAGAGATTAAATAAAGAATATTTCTAATTTATGCAATTAATTATGTTAAGACTTTATTTCATCTTATTTTTATGTTAAATATTCAGAGAACCTGGCATAGGTCACTTTAAGCCTGAAGAGTTTGTAAGTAAAGATGATGAAATCAGCTCTTTTCTACATCATTCCTAGTGGTAGGAAAATTAACAGTATGCTCTCATTTGCCAGGATGGAAATGAATGTAAAACAAGGAACCTTAAGGCCTCACATACCAGAATGAAATTATTTTACAAACTACCAGGGAAATATAAATTGTAAGGAAAAGTGACAAAAATCAGATTCTCAATTGTTTTCTTGGTTCTTAGTGCTTGGATTGGTGTACAAAACTATAAGGATGAGGAGATGAATCCATGAGGAATGGTAATTACCTAAACATTAGTGACATTGCAGAGTTTAGAGTCCCAACACTTACATAACAGGTTGAGTGTCTAAGCCATATTTGTAATCCCAGTTCCACAGGAGATGGAAAGAGAAGGATCATGACAGCAGCAGTTTAGGCAATAAATGCCAGCTGCAGGATCATGGGCATACCCCACTCAGAAGAACCATTGCAGGAAATCATAGAAAATACCCCAAACCTTCTTCTGGTCTTTGTATAAGTAGAAAGGCACACCTCCTCACATACACAGGTGTGTGCAACATAAACACATATATAAATATATAGATATTTATACAAAGATTTATTCATTATAAATGAATGCTTTAAAATATGAAACTCTACATAAAACCTTTTAACAATACTCATTAATTAAATATTTGACTAGAAAACAGGACTTGTATTCACAATAGACTATAGAGTTTCCACTACCCTATGTCATTCCAAAGGCTAGGGGCCTGGGCTGGGGCCCGGCTGAGGCTCTCTCTTTCTCCCTGGTGGCAGGGGGTGCTGATGCTGAGGCCCAGGTCTCTCTCTCTCCTCTGGGGCTGACCTGTTGCTGCAAGGCACGTTAGTTAAAAAGGAGGCAATGTATAAATGAGTTATTTTAATGTAGGAAGCATAGAATATGCTGGTTGAGTAGAGAGAATAAAGGAGAGGAAGGAGAGAGAGAAAGGAGAGGAAAAAAGCAAGAGAAAAGAACAAAGAACAGAGAGGAGAGAGAGAGGAACAAAGCAAGAGAGGGAGAAGCAGAGTAAGAGAGAGAAGGAGAGTAAGAGAGTGAGAGAAAGAGTAAGAGAACAAGAGTGTAAGAGTGCAAGAGTAAGAGGAGAAGAGTAAGAGAGTGAAGGAGCAAGAGAACAAGAGTAAGAGAGGAAGTAAGAGAGTGAGGAGAGGGCAAACCGCCCCTTTATCTGTATGGGACGTGGCATGCCTGGCTTGTGGTCAGATGACTGTGTGTAAGGTCCAGCTAAAATGCTGGGAGCTTGAGGCATTGTCTGCCTGATAGAGCACATATCTCCTGCAAGGGCAGCTGTGAGGGCTTTGGGCTGAAATCTGAGCCATTGGTCTCAGGAGCTGAACTCCAACCATCCCTTTAGAACAAATTTACTTTGCTCAGTGGGTCTCCGGAGTTCTCAGGTGGCTACTCTACTGGACCCAGGCTATCAGAGCTGCCTACTGCCCCACAACCCTAATGTAAATTTTAGTGTAAAAATCAAACTAAAGAGAGGCTATATCTTATGTACCAGTAACCATAATATGAATTCTATGAAAAGCAAAGAAAGTCATATTCAGAACTATTAATTAGATAGATATGTATGAATCAACTGCTAATGAGAATGAGATAGACCTGGACTTTATTACTACTTGATAAATGGTCTAAGATGGATTTTGGTTTACCACAGCCAAACTCTTCAAAATGTCATATTTATACTCAGTGACCTTTCCTAGGAAATTAAGTATCTGCAGTTAGAGGAGAAATATTTTGTTAAATAGTTTCATGCTCGAGTAACTTTTTTCTGTTTAAAATTCATTACTTTTTATACTTAAATGGCAAAAAATGAGCTATCTAAATGGTAGCAGTCTAAAATATTCATTATGAGTTAGCCAATATTAGATACAAGAGAATTAAAATGAAGTAAAATATGTTGAGGACATTGGAGCTAAGCTATTTATATGTGCTCGGAAAGGAAATGATGATATTCCATGCTAATATATTATTAATAATATACTATGGCTGCTTATAGGAGTAAAGTGGCCTTGTCTAAATATATCATGAAAATTAATTTTAAATAATAGAATTCCCTTAGTTACTTATAAAAAGAAACTTATACACAAACATTCGGGACCTTAGCTAGGTACCTCTGTTGATAAAGCATAAGTTTACACAAATTTTAAACATGATTGCTAATTGAGGGAAGATTCAGATGTTGTTGACAAAGGGGATGGCCTGTCACTGTTTTGTATATGTCTCCTTCTTCCTTAGAACTCAGAGGCTGTCTTGAGACTGCTCCTCTTATTGCTATAGGGGAAGATAAGAACAGATACAGAAATGTGCAAGCTCACTTTCAAGCTTGTGCTTGCTTTACACATGACCAATAACCCACCTGCTAAAGAAAGTCACAGACCATGCTAAAGTCAGAATGCAAAAGCAAAGTAAAATAGGAAGGCAGACAGAGTCAACTGAAAAGATGCAAACTGGAGACATAACGTACTAGGGACAAGGCATAGCTGCTGTTATTTCTGCCTCACTCCTTGCAAAATATTGGAACCACTATTTCTGCTTATCTGCTTGTTTCTGCATCAAGAGTATAGTTATGGAATGTCTAATCTGTAGATTGAAATGAGAGTTTATCTCAATATGGAAATACCTAAAATACAAACACATGGAATAAGTCCCAGAACTCAACCAATGTTAGAAAAAGACTTGTAGTTTCAAACACTGTTGTTAGAAACAGAATATAGGGTACATGATAGTGTTGTTCCATTTGTAAAGGTCAGCTATTTGCAAGGAATGATACCATAGACTGAAATAGTTTGCAACAGCAAAGAGCATTTATTCTGCAGAGAACCTTCATGAAAGGGTCTACCATACATCTGCATGGAAGACAAAGGTGTGGGCTTTGCAGGGTCAATTTAAAGTCTGTTAGAGTGGGAGTGGGGGACGTTTACCTTTCGTTACCTTGATTAGATGGCTCCATCTCTAGGGGTATGGATGCACTTGTAATTGGTTAAGGCTCTGAGAGCTTTGGGAGATTCAAGCTAAGTGGTAGGGCCACATCTACAGCTCCTGATTGGCTGCCCCTGAGGTTGGCAGCATGTGTATAGTAGAGGATTGCAAATTCGATCATCAATGGGAGGAGAGGCCTTTGGCCCTGTGAAGGTTCTGTGCCTCAGTGTAGGGGAATGCCAGGGCCAGGAAGCTGGAGAGTGTGAGGTGGCAAACATGGGGAATGGGTAGGCAACAGGGGTTTGTTCTTGATGTTTTTGTTTGTCTGCTTGTTTGTTTGTTTTTTGGAGGGGAAACTGGGAAAGGAGAAATCATATGTTATGTAAACAAAGAAAATATCTAATAAAAATAATAAACATAAAAAAGAAGAAATATGATTACATGATTAGTGACAAAGTGATGTATGTGAGATATTTCAATCATTTATGAAAGATAGAGTATTTAGAAAGATTTATATGCCATTGTGAAATAATACCAAATATACCATTGTGAATAAGGAGGGGAGAAAAGAGAGGGTAAATGGATGGGTGAATATGATCAAAATGTGTTGTACATATATGGATGAAAATATCAGTGCATTCATTGTTTTATAATATAGATACAACAATATAGACTAACTTCAAAAGGAAAAATAAGCAAGCAAAATAAAATTAGACAATTGTTATACTTCCCTCCCCCCCAAAAAAGAGAACTCATATTATTTCATTCTTCTTAATTTTGAAGAATACTTGTGATTATTTCCAACAGTTTCTAAAATTTCCACTCTGCTTCTCTTGTCATGGCAGACTGCTAAGTGCTAAGCACACTCGTCTACTCCAGTCACATCCAAAATATCGGGGATAAAATCCTGATAAAGGATAAGAGGCAATAAGACTTCAAAAGGTGATCTGTGCCTCCTGGATTTCAGACTAGTCGCTGGTATCCCCTAACTCAGACGTGTTCCAGATTAGTCTTTCCAATCGTCAACATGGCCTCATAATTAGGCATAAAGGTACCCCAAGATATGATCTGTAAATGGTTAAGATTGGGCATTGTCTCCTGGCTGACACAATGTTTCCAACTATCCTAGTTTAATGTTTTATGTACTAGAGAGTAATTGAAGGGTTTCCCTCACTCTAGGACATTAGGTAAAAAGTGTTAGGTTGGGACTCCCCTCTGCCTGCCTCCAACAAGAACCAGAGAATTAACATAAGAATACCTCAACAGGGAGGGCTCCACCCCTCTTCCTCCTGCTTCACACCTATCTACCAGACCCTGCTGACCTTGGTGTGGGGGTGGCTTGTCTACGTTACTTCAGTCTAGCACTAGGACTGGGGGAAGAAGAAGGGCTTGGACTAGGACAAGGAGAAGGACTAGCACTTGGACTCGCAGAAGGACTAAGACTAGAACTTAGATGGGCTAAGATTCACCCAATCAGCATTCTCCCAATCAGCATTCTCCCAGGCCCAACAGCTCTGGGCCTGGGGGATGCAGTACTAGTCCAGAGGAGATAGCTACTGCTTTAGACCCAGTAGGTTTTAGATAGCCTCAGATGTACCTCAACTATTGAGGTGCCAGATTTACCATCTCTCTTTTGCAATGACTGTAAAAGTCTGATGCCATTTCTAAGAAATACATTTAGATCTTATACTTCATGTGTCGTCTCTGCCGTCATTTCTTTGCCTATGCCTTGTCGACCTGACTAGTACCCCCGTTTCTCCTGCGGGTTGAGGGAGGCCCAGATCGGCTGGCCCGCAGCAGCTAAGCATCTGAGTTCCAATCTGCTATGTTCCAAATAGAGCAGCCTATGGATAATAAAAACTTCATCATGGACTGAGAAGTTATATGTTGAAAGGCTCAGGCAACAAGAACTTTTTTCAAGCATAAGGACCTGAGTTTCAAACCCAGTATCTACAAAAAAAAAAAAAAAAAAAAAAAAAAAAACTTTGTGTTTGGTTGAGGAATGTATTCCAAGGCTTTGCACGACTAGTTCTCACTGAACAACAGACTAGCCTGAACAGTAAGCTCGCATTTCACTGGGAGGAACACAGCAAAGAGAAGTAATAAGAAAGCCCAATGACATTCATAGAGGTGGGAATCTCCATGTGCACATACATATATGCACATATATATACAAACTAACACACACACATTTCACATATTGAGTAGTTAACAGAGACCATTATTTTTATGTATTTATGTATGCATTTATTTATATCCCAAATGCTGCTCTCTCTCTTGGTCTCTCCCCTCACTGAATCCCTCACTCCAATCCCTCTCCCATTCTCCACTGAGAGGGCAGGAACCCCCTGGGTATCCACCCACCTTAGCATATCAAGTGTCTGCCAGAATAGGCGAATCCTCTCCCACAAGGCCAGACAGGGCAGCCATGAATACTGAGCTGCCTGTCTGCTACATATGTGCCCTTGGTGGCTCAGATTCTAAGAGCTCCCAGGGTCCAGATTTGTTGACCATTTATTTTAAAATTTTTATGGGGTCAAGAGTGTGAAGAGTTATCAAATTTTACTTGAACAATTACTGTATATTTCTGGCTGCAGATAAAATTCTGTTTGAAAAACTATTTTTAGTTTTACTTTTTAAAATAGGTAGATGCAAAATTGAAAGTACAGAATTATTTGTTGTTGAAGAAAAGTAACATATATCATAAACTCATCAATTTTAAGTATAAAACTCATAATCTTAAGCAAACCTAGCAACCTAAGAAACATCTTGAGAGGACTGAATTAGCCAGAGCTAGGCTGACTCCATGACAGGCTGTAAACAGGGAATTTGGGAGATTAGGCCTAAATTGCCATTTCTGAGAAATAAGAACCCAGGAAGCTGTGGTCATCCAACTATAGCTGTGGGAAGTCAATCTGAGGACACCTTATCTGACCTGAAGTAAGAATACGTAGCTAGAATGAAGAAGCAACCTCCTGGGAAGTCTCCTGTGCCTATCAAATTCTAGAATCAGTCAGACCCCTAGAGATAGTTCTAAGAAATCAAGATAAAAAGGCAAACACATTTCCCTTTAATTCCCCTAACTGATAATAAAAGCTGAGCCTGTGATCCCACCAGAGCTCTCCATTCTCAAATGGGGAGACCCCTGCATACACAATATTCAATTGAATAAACGCTCTTTGCTTTGTCATACTATTTGATTCTGGGGAATCATTCTTCAGCGATTCTTGGACCCTAACAATCTCTCCTTCTACTCCTCCAGATGCAATTTCTCTTGTACCACCAGAAGATATGTAGCAGAAAACTTTCTGAGTTCTTCCTTTTCTCTCTGACCTCATCTCTAAAGGATCACAAATATCTTCTCCTTCAATGTTCCTTCCCCCAACTCATCAGAGTACACCAGCCTCCAATACCAAAAAGCATTTACTGGGAAAACATTTCTGGAGCAGGACCAAGAAAACAGAAAACACAGAGAATTCACTGAAAATGAATGTAAAATATGCCCAAACTTATAAGGCACAATGAAAGTGGTGTTCATAAGAAAGTTCATGGCACTAAGAGCCTTTGTAAAGACATTAGTGAGATCTACTATTGACTTAACAGCACACCAGAAAGCTCTAGAGAAAAATAAACAAACTCACCCAAGAGAAAGAGATTGCAGGAAATAATCAAACTGAAGGCTGAAATCAATAAAATAGAAACAAAGAGAAATAAAAAGAATCAATGGAACAAAGAGTTGTGGTTCTTTGAGAAAATCAACAAGATACGTAAACTCTTATTCAAATTAACTAAAAGACAGGGAACAGATATAAAAATTAACAATATCAGAAATGAAAAGGACTTAACAAGACACAAAAGAAATCTTCCCAAAACATTAGCTCATATTTTAAAAAATACATACTCCACAAAATTAGAAAACCTAAACAAATAGATTATTTTCTCAATTGGTAGTAGCACTTGCCAAAATGAAATCAAGATCATATAAACAATGTAAATTGAAGTATAACCACTAATGAGATAAAACTCTCCCAACAACAACAACAATAACAAAATACAGAAGGAAAGAAAGAAAGAAAGGAAGAAATAAATAAATAAAGCAAGCCAACCAGCCCAGGGTCACACAGTTTTAATGCAGAAAACTACAAGATTTTCAAAGACAAGTTAACATTAATGCTTTTCACGTCATTCTACAAAAATAAAACAGAAGGAGCATTATTATATGAGTCCATAGTCACTCCAATACTCAAACCACACAGAACAAAGGAAGAACAGTTTTCCTCATGAAGAGTGATATAAAAATACTCAATAAAATGCTCACAAGTTGAATCCAAGAGATGCAGGCATAGTTCATCATATACAAATCTGTCAATGTAATGTACTATATAATCAAGCTCAAAGGCAAGATCCACAAGAACTCATTGGAAGTAGAAAAGGCCTTTGATAATATCCAATAACACAACTTTATGATAAAAATCCTGGAGAAATTAATGATACAAGAGACATAGATAAATATAAGAAAGTTAATTTCAAGCAAGCCTATAGCCAACATAACATGAAATGGAAAGAACTCAAAGCAATTCCAGTAAAATCGGAAACAAGACAAGGTTACTCACTGTCTCTGTATGTATTCACATTAGTACTTGAAATATTTGCTTTAGTAACAAGACAACAGAAAGAGTTCAAGAAGATACAAATTGGAAAGGAAGAACTCAAAGTTATCATTGTTTGCAGATGATATGATAGTATACATAAATTACCTTGAAAGTACCAGCAGTGAACTCATACAACTGCAATACACCATCAAGTGAGTAGCTGATTGTGTTAATCATACAAGATAAACTTAAAAGAAAGAAAAAAAAACAGTAATCTTCCTATATACAAATGGCAATGGGACTGAAAAAATGAATCAAGCACAAAACAACATTTATAATTATCTTGGGCTAACTTTAACCAAGCAAGTGAAAGACATGTATGCTAAAAATGTAAAGTCTTTGAAGAAAGATATTGAAGAAGATGTTAGAAGATGTAAAGAACCCATGCTAATGGATTGGTACCATTAACATACTAAATGAGCATCCTACCAAGAACTATCTACATATTCAATCTACTCTCCATCAAAATTTCCACAAAATTCTTCACAGACCTCAAAATGACAATTCTTAACTTCACATGTGAAAAACAAACAAAAGAAACTATAGCTAAAACATTCCTTGACAATTATTGTCAAGAACTGTTAGTGTCAAAATTTCTTAAATCAAATTATATTACAGAGGAACAGTAAGAAATTTGCATGGTATTGGCATAAAAACCAGACACACTGATGAATGGAATAGAACTGAAGACCTATATATAAATCCCCATACCTATAAACATCTGATATTTTTGTTGTTGTTTTTGTTGTTTTTCATAAAGAAGTCAGAAATACTGACTGGACAAAGACAATGTTTTCAATTAATGGTGCTGTTCAAACTGAATGTTTGCATGTAGAAGAAATAAGTAGACCCATGCTAATAATCCTGCATAAAACTAGATAAAAGACCTCAAAATGAGACCAGATATAATGAACTTGATAGAAGAAAAAGTGGAGAACTACCTTGAACTCAGGAATGTAGAGGAATTTTAATTCAGAAACATGGATATTCTGGAAAGGAATCACATCCAAAAACCTACCTCTGTGTCATCCAGCTAGAAAGCAGACACACTACACATCTTTAAGTCATCTGGCTGGAATATAGACAAGGCTTTAGTATACACCTTTAATCCCTAACAATGAATGTAAAGGTATTTGTCGAAGAAAGCAGCTATATTTGAAAGTGACATCTAAATGTGGGCTAATTCAGTTAGAAGCAGATAGAATACAGGTTGAATCAGTCAGCTTGAAGATGAGCTTGGGCCAGAAGAACTGAGTTGAACCAGCCAGGCAGAGTTCAGAAAGAACAAGAAAGAGCAAACTTATTCAGCAGTAAGCCTCTGAGATGACAATGAGATCTGGTGAATAAAAATTTCTTTACACATGGCACATTAGAAGAGTTCTGAACTTCTTGAACATGAATAGCACAGGTCACTGAGATCTAGGTGTCTGCATATTGAAGAATGTTGGACCATGAAATGCAGTTTGTGATCTAGGATGAGCAAGGCTTACTTCCAGTGAACCAATAGAGAATTCTACAAGGGACTGAGTAGTAAGCCATGCCTCCAGACATAGATGCTGACACCAAGAGCCCTCACTCCATTATCCTGTGGCTAGACAATGCCCCAGGTACCCAGCTTTCTGGCTGGATTCTACCCCACAGTCATCTGACCACAGCCAGGTATGCCCTGACCCTAGGAAACAGAAAGATAGCCCAGTCTACCATATAAGGGGCTGTTTGCCCCCTCCTCTCTCCTCTCTCTCGACCTCTTATTCTTATCTTTACTCTCACCTCTTGTTCTCTCTCCCACCTCTTGTTCCCTCTCTCCTCTTCCCCCTCTTTCCATGGTCGGCCTCTGCTTTTCTATCTTCTCTCCCTCTCTCCTTTCTGAAATAAAATGCCTTAAGACCATGGATTGCCTCCTTTCATCTAGACTCATCATGTTGGCTCAGCATTCTCAGCCTCGAGACTGGACCAAGGACTCTTGCCCTTGCCGGCTCACTTCTTCTTCTTCTTTTTTTTTATTAGATACTTTCTTTATTAACATGTCATACGATATCTCCTTTCCCAGTTTCCCCTCAAAAAACAAACAAACAAACAAAACACACACAAAAACAAAAAACAACAAGAACACACACCTGTTCCCTTTCACCTACCCCCCCCCCCCCCCCCCCCCCCCCCCCCCC